>NC_044982.1:73200272-73477772 GCF_008728515.1 Papio anubis
GACCTGCTGCAGAGTGGAGAAATAAAAGCCAGCAGGTTGCCATGTGGAAAGGCTGGGCCAGAGGAGCTTCACACCAGGTAACCTATTCAAATGGCATAATTGCTTGCAGGTATCTGAGACATTGCTCTAGGAACAGATGCAAAGGTGAACTGAAAACAGGGCCACACACATTCTGTGACCACTGATGTATGAGCACATTTATAGCTTTACACTGGTAGGCTCAAGCAGCTTTGCCTCTAACACCCTTGTCTCCCATATTCCTGGGCAGTTCAACAAGCAATTGTATTTGAAGAACTGTTCCTGGGCAATTCACAGCGTATGATCACCTCAAAACACACAGGGCTTCCACAAGCTCTTTCTCCAAACTGTTTTTCTCCCGTCCTACAACCCCTTTGCTTCTCCATGAATTTCCCTCCCTTAAAAATAATTTATTTGCGATATGTTAGACCCAACATTTCTGTAAGGCCACGTAGAAGACACTGAAAGTGAGGAAAAGGGTTGAGGATTAGACCAAAGAAGAGAGGAAATAGGAAAATCTTGTCTCCCAGGGCATCGTGATGAGGTATGGAATGGCGTACAAGACAGTAACAAACCAGAAATGACGACTGCAATTTTAAAAAGGACTTCAAAGATAAACTATGCTTAAGAGAACTTTACTTAGAATGATTCTGAAGTGGCCAAAATTAAACTAATGACAAGTGCTTTCAATGAACCCTTCTAATCTCTCCAAAATTATTTCTTACCTTTTATGGACCTAACTGTGCTACATGGAATCTTCCTCAAACCAATACAAGATGCAGAGCAACATAGACAGAACCCAAGACAAGAAGCTACAGAGATCAGTGTAGCCAATCAACACCTGCCAGATGACAGCCTAAAAGTATAGGTATCACTGCATTTCCTAATCAAACACACATTCACCCAATAAGCCTGTGAGGAACCAGCCCTTCCCATTTATACCGAGATCTCCCCACTCTGCCATCCCCACTTCTCTCCCCCATCCCTTTTCCTCCCCTCTTACAGAACAAAAAAGAAATAACATTAGGCAAATTTTGTTTTAAAATTCTTGCTGGGTTGAGACTTTAGATTTCAGGCTGGAAAGAATTTTTATGGCCAAGTTATAAACACCTGAAACTCAGCAGGTGCCACTAAAATGTATAGTTTTGAGATGGCGTGTGGCTTCCCCAATTTCAGAAGTTGATCTAGTTGAAGATAATTTGTTTTTAAAACTGTCAAACTATAAAAGCCACTACATTCCCTTTCACTAGCTTATAAAGATTAATTGGACGTAACACATGCATGCAATTTACAGGTCAAAGAAAATTTTCCCTGTTCAAGCAGAAGTTTGGCACAGTTCAACTATATATTACATACTACACATGAAAAGTGAGATCAAAGCAACCAAGAAATAAAACATCTTGGAACATCTGTATATTTGTTTGTTCTTTTCTTTGTTTTGTTTTAGTATAAGGTCAGAGGTGACAGTGGTATGGTGTGGCTCTTTCACTAGAAGACACAATAATTTTTACATAAGATCACAAGAATAAAACTGTTCCTTCTTTGCTCTAATTATTGTTAGATTTCTTTCACAAGCACCTTGAACAAACAGTTTAAAGATTATTCAGATAACTGATATAAGGAATCATGTCTAGGAAAACTGTACCTGTGGAAATAACCCATTAGCATGTCAAAGTAGAATTTTACAGAGCTGATCAGGCAAGGTTGTGGTTTAGGATGAAAAATTTAGAACTTTCAGAAAACTCTCATCTTTCTCATCATTTTCACCATAACAATGTATTTGGGTACTTTCATGTTTTACCGTTTAACCTATAAATAATACTCAAGTGGTAGCGGGCATTGTTAATAACTAATAAATTAACAAAATATACAATGGTTATACAAAATTAAAGGAATTTTAAAAATTATTTTATTTTATTTTATTTACTTTCTTTTTGAGATGGAGTCTCGCTCTGTCACCCAGGCTGGAGTGCAATGGCACGATCTCAGCTCACTGCAACCTCCGCCTCCTGGGTTCAATCTATTCTTCTGCTTCAGCCTCACGAGTAGTTGGGATCACAGGTGCCCACCACCACACCCGACTAATTTTTGTATTTTTAGTAGAGACAGGGTTTCATCATGTCGGTCAGGCTGGTCTCAAACTCCTGACTTCCGGTGATCCACCTGCCTCAGCCTCCCAAAGTGCTGGGATAACAGGCGTGAGACACCACGCCCAGCCAGGAAAAAACACTGATACTTAAGAAGAAACTGAACAAATCTTATACATAAAAACCAAAAACTATTCTGATATAAGCTCTTTATTCTGTGTAATAGGCTATGAATAAAACAACTATATGTTTCCTTATTCAAGAAATGGAAACTACAGGTATCACCAATAGGAATAAAAAACTAAAAATGCCGAAACCAAAACAGTCCAACCATCAGATGGAAAGAAAATGGTTAAATTTGTTGTCTCTGCCTCATATGGTTCTATCACTTCAAATTTTACACACTGACATCCTGGATACTCTTAATTTAAATATCCCAATATATTATATTTTGTCATTTTATCTGTCATATATTACACATAAATTCTTAAACATACACACATATAGATATTAGATTTTCTTAAAACATGGATTTAAGGCCACATCTATACAAATAAATGAAATGCTACTTTGATGGGAATCCTATCCATTATAATTTCTAAAGACAAACACCACTTGATTTTTTTTCTCCAAATTAGACCTCAACTGTCATGCTGATTATTTATTTATGTCATTTGACAGGACTAAAATCAGCCTGTCTCCAAATTTTGCAGCCATCCATACTTTTTCTAATAAGAACTAATTTTACAAGGTCCTTTCTGGCCAAGAAACTTTCAACCACTATAAACTAGTCAGACACAATACGAGATGATTAGACCAGAGTATATAGACTATGTAGCATAAACTGCCAGTTAAACATTATGGCATGCTTCATTTTAATCATGTAGCTTTCATCTTTTTTGAACACCCTTTTAGCATCTCTTGAAAAAAGAGGCTTTGAAAAAGCTGAGCTACTGCTAAACACTGTAAGCTGATGCTGCTGTACTGTGCTTTGCCCACCGCTTCCCCACCCCCAGGAAAATAAAACAGATCGCCCTCAGTACTTTAAGGTCCTATAATTGTCGTCTTAAATGAGACAGCACAACTGTCTTCAGTTGAAAGGTCAATGAATCAGGGTTGAAATGCAGTCATGTGCTATATTTAGATTTATCATTATTATAATAACATATTTAGTGTAACAATAATAAATGGTAGGCTAACAGAAAACTTTATGGCATGTATTATTACACATTAATTACAAGGTTAATTTCTGTTAGGCCAAACACAAATACAATTAAAGCAAAATTCAACATTACCGAAAAATTATTACTCACAAAATTATATTATATTTTATATGGGACAAAATATGGTAAGCAAAATCACTTTGGTGAGTTCCTTGAAGATGCTTGCAATAATATGACTTATGTTATATATTAACAGAAATGAGAAGTATGAGCTTAAGAATATGTGATTTTTCAGAAAGCCTAATGCAAATTTCTAAATTTTGCCTATTAATGACCATGCTGTTTGTAAAGAATTTTTGCTTGAATATGGGTTATCTTCCATAATTTGAGCTTTTTCAATTCCCTAATAAAATGTATAATGGCAAGCAAATTTGAATTAAAAATCTTTTAAAGATTAATTTTATTTTATTTAAGATGCATTAAATAGCATGTTCTCATAACCATAAAATGTTAAAACACAGAATAGTCTTTAATAATGAAGTACAAGACTTAATTATCTTACTACACAGATAGAAAAAAAAAAAAAGGTTCAGAGCAGTCAAGAGATTTGCCAAAAGTCAAACAGCTAGCTAGTAAGTAAATGTCAGGTCTTCTGACTTTTAGGCCAATGTGCCTTCCATTTCTTCATTTGAAAAAGGAAAGAAAAAGGTTTGAGAGACAAATGTGCCATAATCAAGTGTAAGTTATGATAGTATACCAAAACATACCTAAAAGAGTTAGTAACATTACAGACAAAAGGCAACACAGATCTCTACGAATTTGCAACCACTGAGATCTTGGCAAAGACTTAAAAAGAACTCTCCACCATTCCCCCATAAATGTTTTTGTAACTGTTAACACAAAAACCAGATTCAGCACAATTCTTAGGGAGAAATAGTCTTAGACAGAAGATTATCATTAAAATATTCAGAAATAAAATTTATGTCTAAGAAGCCAACTCACACAACAGGTGTGATTACCCTTTTGTCCTGAAGCAAAAGTTATCCAGTTTGCTCTTTGAAGACCTCTTTCTTCAGCATTGTACTTGAGGTTCTAACCAATGTAATAAGGCAAGAAAAAGACATTGAAGCTATAGAGATTAAAAATGGATAAGTAAAAAATTCACAGATAACATGCTCCTATACGTTAAAAAAAACCTAAGAAATCTACCAAAAAAAAAAAAAAAATACTTCCTAGAAATAATACACAAGTTAGTTACACAAGGTTTCAGGACAAAAGATCAATATACAAGAATCAATTGTATTTCAATATACTAGCAAATATTTGAAAATTAAATTAGAAAAACAATTCTATTCACAATGATCATCAAAGGGAATAAACTGGTAATAATTAATTTAACAAAAGTACAAGACCTGTATGTACACTGACACAAAACATTGCTGATAAATATTTTTAAAGATTTAAATAAATAAGAGATATGCCATGTTCACAGGTTGAAAGATTCAATATTCAAACAGCAAATCTGCTCAAACTGATCTATAGATTCAGTGGAATTTCTATAAAAATTCCAGCAGGACTTTTTATAGAAACTAACAAATTTATCCTAAATTTTGTACGAAAATACAAATAACCTAGAATAGTGAAAGCAATTTTTAAAAAGAACAAAGTCATAGGACTTACACTACCTGATTTAAAAACTTACTATAAAGGTACAGAAATCAAGACAAAGTGGAATTGGCATGTGTGTCTACATATATCAACAGAACAAGAGAGAGTTCAGAAACAAACCCTCATGTGTATGGTCAACTGACATCCAACAGAGGTCTCAAGGCAATTCAATAGAAAAAAGATGATCTTTCCAACAGTGTTTCTGGAACAACTGGATACATGTATGCCAAATGTATAAATAAACAAACACAGACATTTGAGTAAATTTGGGGCATATCATGAGCAAAAATTAATTCAAAATGGATCATGGACCTAAACTGAAGAGCTAAAACTATAAAATTCTGAAAGAAAACATAAAATTGTTTTGACTTCATATTATGCAAAGATTTCTCTGATACAACACCTGAAGTATGATCCATAAAAGAAATAAATGACAAAATAGACCTCATTAAAATTAAAACCCTCTGTTCTTCAAAAAACACCTTTGAGAAAATGAAAACACAAGCCACAGACTGGGGAAAATGTTTGCTAATCATATATCTGACAAAAGATATGAGTCCAGAGTATATACAGGCCTTTGGTAATTCAATAAGACAAAGACAAACAACCCAATAAAAAATGGTCAAAACATGTGAATAGAATTTCTCCAAAGAAGATATAAGAAAGGCTAATAAGTACCTGAACAGATGGTCCACAGTATCAGTCATTAACAAAATTGTGGTAGGCAGAATTCTAATATGGCTCCCAAGATTCTCACTCTCTGGAGTACAGATCCTGTACATCTCCTCTTGTTGAGTGCAGGCAATATTTGTGAATAGGATGGGATTTTACTCCCAGGATCAGGTTAAATAATGTGGCAAAGGTGAAGAAATTTTGCAGATATAATTAAGGTTCCTAATCAGTTGACTTTGAGTTAATTAAAAAGGAAATCATCCTTGGCAGGTGTCCTAATCAGGTAAGCCCTTTAAAAGAGAGTCCAAGTATTCCCTGAAAGAGCATCAAAGTGAGAAGGATTCTTTTGCAACCAAGCAGGTTGTGAACTTCCTCTGGAAGGAGCCACAAGGCAAGGACCCCTCTAGGGTGGCCTGTAGAAGCTAAGAGCAGTCCCCAGCTGATAGCCAACAAGAAAATGAAGACTTTAGTCCCACAAAATCAAGGAACTGATTTCTGTCAACAACCAGTGAGCCTGGAGGAGGACCTCCTCAAATGAGACTGCAGTCTCACACAAGTTTAATTTCAGCCCAGTGAGACCCTGTACAGAGACCCTAGTTAACCTATAATCAGATTCCTAAACCATGGAAACTGTGAATAAAAAGTATGTTGTTTTAAGCTGCTACGTTTGTGGTAATTTGTTACATAGCAACAGAAAAACTAATATAAAATACAAATTAAAACCATAATGAGATACCAGTACACATGAAATAGAATGGCCATAATAAAAGACAAAAAACCTGGAACCCTCATACATTGCTGGTGGGAATGTAAAATGGTCTGATCTGAGGACTTCAGAAAGTTTTGCATTTTCCTTAAACATTAAACATGCATTTACCACACAGCTCAGCAATTTCACTACTAGAAATCTATTCAAGAGTAACAGAAACACATTTTTCACACAAAGATTTCTACATGAATGTTTACAGCAGCATTATTCAAAACACAAAACAGAAACAATCCAAATGTCCAACAACTGGTAAATAAATAAACAGAACATGGTACATCCATTCAATGAAATACTTCTCAGCAACAAGAGGAACAAACTATAGACTGTAGTATGCTATCAGGGGCATATCATTATTATAAGACTACTAACAGCCAGAAGGCCCACTCAAACATCCTGCAAGGCCTAAACTATGTGTTACTTAGCACTATGATACAAACTGGCCTGGGAACTTCCAACCCTGACCAGGGGATTAACGGGTCTTTATGACAACAGAACCTAAAAACTCTCCTTGCCCTGGAGACAAGGCCACTTCAGAACAGATGCAACTTTCATGAACCTTAAAGCTTATCCTTACAAGAATAGTTTAAATTCTCTTACGAACAAAATGCCTGACATCTGACTCAGACTGAATATGGGTATAGAAGTGGGGAGAATCCCCCAAACTCTGAGAATAGTTACTACCAAGAGACACTCTCAGTCAGGCAGTCATTTGACCCCTGAATGTACTTAGCCCATGTCATTTTAAATCTGATCCTGCAGTCCATCACTATAAGAATAAACTGCCTGGATCAAATGGTAGATCTACTTTTAGTTCTTTAAGGACTCTCCCACTACTAGGTATCTACCCAGAGGAAAAGAAATCTTTATACGAAAAAGATACATGAACATGCATGTTTATAGCAGCACAATTTGCAATTGCAAAAATATGGAACCAGCCCAAGTGCCCATCAATCGACAATAGGATAAAGAAAATGTGATACACACACACACACACACACAATGGAATACTACTAAGCCATAGAAAGGAACAAAATAATGGCATTCACTGCAACCTGGATGGAATTTGAGACTGTTATTCTAAGTGAAGCAACTCAGAAATGGAAAACCAAACATCACATATTCTCACTCATATGTGGCAGCTAAGTTATGAGGATGCAAAGACATAAGAATGATACCTTGGACTGTGGGGAAAGGTTGGGGGATGGCGAGGGATAAAATACTACACTTTGGATAAAGTATATGCTGCTCAAGTGATGGGTGCATCAAAATCTCAAAAACTACCACTAAAGAACTTATTCATGTAACCAAACACCATCGGTTCCCCAAAATCCTACTGAAATAAAAAAAATTAAAATTAAAATTTTGAAAAAAGAGTACACTGCCTGCACATCAGATGGTGCCTAAGACTCATCTTTGACTTGAATCAGACTGAAGGTGAAAGTCATCCCTGGGGAACCTGGTTAAATAAAACTACCAGAGACCCCCAAACATGCAGACACATAAAACAACTTGAGTTAACCCCCAAAACATTATGCTAAGTAAAAGCAGTCAAGCACAGAAGACTACATCTTACAAGATTACACTTACATGAATTTTCTAGAAAAGGCAGACCTACAGAGAAATGCAAAGTAGATGCTGTCTGCCTGGGATTGTGGTTGGGAGCAGGGATTGACTGCAGGTAGGCATGAAGGAACTTTATATGATGATGGAAGTGTTTTAAAAGCTGGATTGTGGTGATGGTCACATAACTATACATTTACTAAAAATATTCTAACCGTACACTTACACTCAGTGAATTGCATGGTATATAAAATATACTTCAACAAAGCTCTTAAAAGTGAAAAAAGAGGTCATAATAAAACACTATTATAAATATGAACAAAACAGTGGGATGTTTGTACTGTGCTATAATAAGACAAAGTGAACCTGCCATACTGATTTTCTATTTCCAAATATTCACATGTCAAACATTGACTCAATGGCAAGTCAACTTTCAACACTTTATTCATATTCAACATTAAGCATTTATTTTATAATCTACCTAAGATTTCTCTCTTCCATTTACATGATACTTTCATTCAAAATTTTCCAGGGGAGAATTCTGACACATATCCTATCTAAAAGAGGAAAATTATAGCCAAATGAGGCCACATCTCCTTCAAAACTCCTTTACTTATAACTTTTCTGATTTCTTCCAAATTGCTTCAATAAAATGAACTTAAAGCCATGCCAGTGTTTATAAGTGGGAATTGGTTAGAAGTGATACAGATTTAGTTATGTCACATCTAGAGTATTCCACTAGTAACTTTTATTGACTATGTTATACATTTTTTCAATCAACTTCTTAACTGTTTGGAGGCTTTACTTAATAAAGAAATGAAACCAATCCATCCAAATGAACACACTCTCTCAAGGATTCTTCCATACTAAATGCAGTGGACTCTCAGGAAAAAAAAAAGTCTGGGTATAAGTCTCAGTTTTCTCACTCAAACTTGTTAGACAACCTCAAGGTAAGTCAAAATACTGCTCTGAGCCCTAGTTTCCATATTTGTAAAATGAAATTAAAAATAATACTTGACCTACTTACTTCATAAGGTTTGCATGTGGACTAAATATAATAATATAGGTAAAAGTGCTTTATAAATTAAAGTAGTCTATAAAAATCAGCTCTTTAGAAAGAGCAAAAGTATGATGAAAATGTTCAACATCTGTTTGCTAATTCCAGGGCAACTGCACAATATTCTTCTTCATCAAAGCATACAGTAGTCACATAAATCCATACAATTATTTCAAGGCACTCAAAACACTTCATATGTATCATCTCATTTATGTTCAAAATATCGATGTGAAAACTACTGTTTCCACTTTAAATAGTGAAATTGATTGAAAAGAAAAGTTAAATGACCAGTCTCAGCATCGTGAAATGCCCAACAATGCCCCATTCTGTTTTCTGTCTTCAACCAGGACTGCAGATGCTCTGGCTATTGTATGCATATTGTGGCCACAGGTGACAGCCCAAATCTGTACATTTTGCTGCATTCTGTATTATTTGCTTAATAATTGAAGGAGAATTGCATTCTTCTTCTTTCCTTTGTTATCTTTACAGACAAAGTATCTAATTGTTAGGGAAAGCAATGAAATGCCAATAAATACATTGGCATAACCCTGCAGGTCATTATACAGGAATTTTTTTTTGTTATTTCTGAGAAAAAAGCTGCATAGTTCAGGAGGCAGTTAGACCAACCCATGTTTGCTTGGCACCTGGGTCCTAGTGAAACAATTCAACTGACTTGTAAACAGGCATGACGCCATCCAGCCATATGGGTGCACATAGATGCTGCCAAGTGACCATGTAGAAGAATCGGAAGCGTTTGTTGAGGGCAGCAGTCCCAGTATGAGACATCCAAACAGCTGTCTACCCTGAGATTCATACGCCTGTGGTTAAGGGGACGTGACATGGTTAATCTACATTGGATTAATTTTAAAACATAAAAATCAGCTTCCTTGGCCCCAAACGACCAGTTGTGTACGTGGTGGAAACATCTAACATACTGTCCTCTCTGTATTTGCCTTTCTTCCCCTAAAACTCATGATGTATTTCTATTTAATGGCTTTCCAAGGTGTCTAACTACATTCCATGATACTGATCAAATATTTGAAAAGAAAAATAGTCTTCATAAATCCTAGTAGCCTACATCCTTAATCTGAATTTTTTTAGAAATATGGCCATATTTATCTTTGTAAAGATAAGTATCATTATAGAGAGATGCTGGCAAACTTATTTTAGTTAAGAGGTCAAGCCAAGCAACTGAACCACACGAAGAAATTTAGTTAGACACAGAAATAAAATCACTTTGGGAATTTAACTACTATTTTTGTTTAAAGTTTGGAGTACCCAGAACCTTGTATTACTTTAAATGGGGAGGCTTGCTCCCTGAAAGTTTTATGTAGAAGCATCAAAGATTTTATTTACATATTCAGTCTAAAAAATGTAGGCTAAAACACTTTCAGCAGCAAGTACTGCAAAGGAAATTAGACAAGTAGGTGTTTTTCCCAGGTTTCTAAAAGCATCATTAGGATGAGCGTTTCTTCTTGGCATAGTATCACTACAGGGCAGGGAATCAGATATAAACACAATCCCGAGAGCACACATATGGAGAGACAAGTTAACTTATTCTACAGGGTGGCCCTGTGCGTTATGTAAGAATATTTTACTCATCTAAAATGCAGATGTGACCAAGAAAACTGTGAAAAGTCTATCTGAAGAGTCAAAAAAGATGTCATAATGTTCAAATATTTTATTCCTAGAGAAGCCTTTTTGTCCTCTATCAGATTTTGTTGATGCTTAGCTTATACATCGTTCCAACAAACCTAGGTGTCTGAGCTGAAAGCATATCTGAAGTAGAAAATTAAAGAGGAGTCCCAGAAACAGTAATAGCACCGAGGAGTTATAACTGACAGTAAGGGGGAATAGAAAAAAGGCGGGAGGGAGATAAACAACAGGAAAAAAAAAAGCCCTCAAAATGCACTATAATCTAGGCCAATTTGGTATATAGTCAAAGCTGTTCTCATAGTCCAATGGTCCCTAAGGATATCACACCATATTATTTTCATGGTAATGAAATGCATACATAATGATGCTGCTAAGTCATAAAGAAAAGGCTCAATTATCTTCCACACAAAAAATTCTTTCCAAAATGATTTAAATAAAAAAGAAAAAGTTTGGTGATTAAAGAAGCAGCCCCCCTTTATCCAAAATAATTTCCTTTAAGTTCCAGATAGGTGAAGTTTTCTTGCACATGTACTATATTCACATGTATAAATTATGAACAACTTTATAGCCTTAAAAATGTCTCGGTACTGATGAGATCTTACCCTGATAAGATGATTCCTGATTTACAAGCTTGAATTTCAAGAGTTATGATGCAGCATATAAAACGTTATTATAAATTGCAGCTCACTGCTATCCTTAGTACTATACCAGTTTGAGGAATGTTTTATCTCCTTCACACTAAATCACCTAAATGTAAATAGTTTAAATTTTGGAAACTTTTGTTTCCTCTTTTCCACCTCAACCTTTAAAATATATGCCTTCATTAGAATGCATTCCTCCTTCACACCAGCAAGTAATTAATTATTCTTTATAAATAAGTAAAACATCTCTTTAAGGCTAGGTCACTGCTCAATGGAAATTATAAATTGCAAGCTTCTCTCTTTGTCCTCACAAACAAATAAATTCAAGAAAAACAGACTCTATGAATAACCTTTTCCATAAAATTCTAGTCCCTGACCCTCCAAACTGAATGTTAAGTGACTATCAATTTATTTGCCAGCCTCTGAGAAGGCCTCTGGAATAGAAGTCCAGTAACTATAAAAATGCACCTATGGAGATAGAAAAGTAATTTTGGCTTATTTCATACTTTCAGATATTTAGTAAACAGTGAATAGAGTTAGCCTTCTAAATAATTAAATTGCAAATTTAAGAAATTATGAACGTAAAGAGTGCACTGAACGCTAACGAGATCATTAATATGGCCATCTGAGTGTTTATTATGTGCCTGGCATTACACCTGCTGCTTGACGTTATCTCACTTAATCCTTACAACAGCTCTGTAAGAATGACTTGCCCAAGGTCACATAGGAAGTGTACTAAAATGAATCTGGAGATCATTCATTCAGAGAACACAAATGTTTTTAAGAACCAAAAAATTTAAAGGGGAGGAGGAAGAGGTAGAGTAAGCATATTCATGCAGTATTTTTTGTTGTTGCTGTTGTTGGTGGTGTTTTTGAGATGGAGTCTCACTCTGTCACCCAGGCTGGAGTGCAGTGGAGTGATCTTGGCTCACTGCAACTTCTGCCTCTCGGGTTCAAATGATTCTCCCACCTTGGCCTCTCCAATAGCTGGGACTACAGACACTCACCACCACACCTGGCCAATTTGTGCATTGTTAGTAGAGTTGGGGTTTCGCCATGTTGGCTAGGCTGGTCTTGAACTCCTGACAAGAAATCCGCCTACCTTGGCCTCCCAAAGTCCATGCAGTGTGTTTTTTATTTATTCAGGTAAATATTTATTTTTCCTAATATGTGTCAAAGCATTTACGATGGATGATAAAAGACTGCTCATTGCTACAGAACAATAATACACATTAATGTAACACTATGTTCCAGGCATTGTTTTAAGCACTTCTCTCTCTCTCTCTCTCTCACTCTCTCTCTCTCTCTCTCTCTCTTTCTCTGTCTCTCTCATACACACTCCACTTTTAATCCTCAAAACAAGCTTATGAAAAGGGCTTACTTACTAAGTTTCTTTATTATGATTCTGTATTTAGAACAAGGGTTTCCCCATTATACTTAGAATAGAATCCAACTCCCATCCTGTCCTAGAAGGGTGAAGGATCATGCCGCTGCCTACCCTAATGTGCCCCTGCCCACTCCACCAACCTCCTCTGAGACTATCCTCTCACTTCCTACTCTCAAACCACACTGGTTCCTTTTTCTTTCAATTCTCCTGGAAGACACCAAGTTGGTTTTCATCTGAGAATTTCTGTGTTTGCTGCTTCCCCTCGATTGCTTTGTCTCCAGACTTCTTGTGGCTGGCTCCTTCTGCTCCTCAATCCAAATGCCAACCCAGAGAGGCTTTCATTGCCACCCAATCAAAAGTAGCACATCTGTCCCTAGTAGGTTACCTCTATCACAACAGCACAGGCTTCATTTCTTCATCGTACTTATCACTACCCCAAGTCACGCTGGTAGTGGATGTGCTTGTTCACTGCTGTCTGTTCCTCCCACCCCACTCCAGCTAAATGAAAACCAGGGGGCAGGGAGAGGCAGGTGGGGCAGGGCTGGGTGGGGTGGTCTTGTTTACCCACAACAGGGCTTGCCATGCAGCATATGCTCAACAAGTATCTGCTCTGTGAATGGATGTCCATTCCTTAAGGCAAGTAGCAAAACATCATACTGAGCTATCAATTTAGGGAGTTTTGATAGTAACATTTACCTGAGTGATAAGGAACATACAGAGAGCAGTAAAATTAATGCCAAAAAATAGAGAAAAAAGTCCTTACATGTTTGGAACTTAAATAATATGCTACTAAAAATATCTTGAGTTACATATTAAATCAAATAAGATATCTCAAACAATTCTGAGAGGAATAATGTTAAAAAAAACTCTGTCAAAATTTGTGGGACACCACTAAAGCCATAGAGGGAAATATAGATCTATAAATATAAATGTCAGGAAACACAGAAGTTAGAGGAGTAAGTATTCATCTCAAGAATTTAGGAAAGGCACAACTGGGAAAACCCAAAGGAATGGAAAAGGTAGAAAATAAAGGTAAACCCTTTGGGAGGCCGAGGCGGGTGGATCACGTGGTCAGGAGATGGAGACCATCCTGGCTAACATGGTGAAACTCCATCTCTACTAAACATACAAAAAATTAGCTGGGCGTGGTGGTGGGGAGCGCCTGTAAACCCAACTACTCGGTAGGCTGTGGCAGGAGAATCGCTTGAACCCGGGAGGCAGAGGTTGTAGCAGTGAGCCAAGATCGCGCCACTGCACTCCAGCCTGGGCGACAGAGCGAGACTCTGTCTCAAAAAAAAAAAAAAAAAAAAAGAAAAGAAAAGAAAAGAAAAAGAAAAAAAGGAAAGAAAGGTAAAAACATAAATATATAAAATAGAGAAAAAACAGGGAAAATAAAATTATTTTAATAAAGCGAACAAATAAGAATATGCAGAGAAGCCTAACCTCAACAAGAAAACATGGAAGTTAATTAAAAAGATACAAATATTATTTAAAAGAGAAAAACCACAGTCACAAAAGAAGCTCTCTACCTGAGAGGAACCACGCTCATATCCCTTGGGGCCCAGCTCAGGCAATTTCATCCCACAGTTTCCATCATAAAATGATATCTCAACATCACTATTAAAAAATAAGTTTTTTCTTACTTCTTAAAATAAGCTTTTTACATCCCTTAAACTTTTAAAATACATTCATCACGATTATTTCCAGTGACAATAGAATTATCGAGTATTTGGAAAACATAAAATAATGGAGAAGAAATTTAAAAGCTACTATAATCCCAGAGATGGTTTTACCACGTGGCTAGAGATATGAAACCAAAACAACTGGCAGAAAAAAAGAAACCTGATTACTGGTGGACTCATAATTATACTAATAAAACACTGGGTGGTATCTTTTTGAAATGCACTGATTATTTTGTTTTAATTTCTCACTATTCCTCTTCATGCACTCTCCAGTCCAGCCAACTGCAGTAACTTTATGTTTCCTTAACATGCATGGTGTTTTAATGCTTCCATTTCTTTTGCTCATCTAATTTTTTTCTGCCTGCAATATCATCCCTCTCATCTCTACCTGTTCAAATTTTACTCCTGTCTATGAAGAAACTTCCTTCCCCTTATTTCCTAGTTGGAAATAGTATCTCTCTTCTTAGAATCCTTCTAGACTGCCTGTGCCTCTGCTGTGGTATTTACAGCATTATAATATAATATATCTTTTCTTGCATGATTGTTTTCTGAATATATGCTTTAAGTTTCCTACGCCATATCCCAGAGGAACAGACCACTTCATGTGTATCTTTGCTTTCTTCACAACACCTAACCTAGCATCAGAATTTGTATTTAAGTAATTTGTATTTAAGCCAGGTATTGAAGTAATACAACTTCTGAGGCTCAGTTTCCTCATATAGAATGTTGGAGCTAAAAACAGTTCTTACTTCCCGGTGTTGAGATTAAATAAGATTATGTAAATACAACTTTTAGCACAGCACAACATCGTACATAGCATGCACTTAATATGATAGTGCATTCAATAAGTGGTGAATAAAATAATATCTAACATTGAATGAGGAAAGGTACAGAAGCCTTTCAAACATTTGAGTAATTAAATAATGAAAACCAGCTGTTAGCAAGCTATATCTATATTAACATTTTGCCAAATTGCAGCAATTCTAAAATGCTATCAATGTTTAAATATGTCATCAATTTACTATCAGCTTGCCTAGAAAAAAAGAAACACTATCATATTAAATATATACATCAATTACAATACATATTTACAATTTCAGAGACATTTTGAATTACAGAAATGTAGGAATTTCCATGCCATGTCCCTCTCCTGTCTTGTAACTCATCAATCCTTTGCACATACATCCCCACTGTTCTGAGAATAACAGTGAGTGTCCACCACCGCCTTGTCATGTATACCTGCTACCGACATTTCTTTGCAAGCTCAGTATCTCTGGAAATTTCTGGAACCTGTGGTCTGTCCTTGCCAATGTATCAGAAACAAATTCTCATGGTGGTGCGAGAGATCATACTTCCCATTGCCCACGTCTGTTGGGCATTCTTCCTGCTCATTTTCCTTTCCATTGCCACAGCTTTTCAAAGTTTTGAACACTTCTCTCTAAATTATACTCTTACTGTATCGATACTTATATTGGCAGTTAAATTTTCACATGTTTTATAATTTGCAAACTGTTTCTGCATATAATAATCCATTTAATTGTCACACATGCACAAAAAGCTTGGGAGATTTAAAAAGCAAATGAAAACAAGCTTCATTGGTCCCCATTTCTCAGTTAAGGAGATGGAGGCCCTAAAAAGACTTGCTGATTTGCCGAAGTTTACAGAGCTAAAGTATAAAAATAGCCAGGTGTCCTGACTCCAAATACATTGCTTTTGGTTTTAAAATGTGGCGCCACTGGTTCTCTATTTTTTTCTGCATTCTCTGTTTCCTTCACTGACATCTACTCCCTTCTGAAGCCATAATTGTTAATGCTTACAACACTTTGTCTCTCTGCTTTTTTCCCTTTCACCACAGCTTCAGGCTTTGAATATAATCTCCACATGGATGAGCCCTGTCTGTCCTGCACTGCAGCTCACTGTTTCTCACTCTTTCTGGAGATTTCCATTCATACACTGTGTGATGGTGTATATCGCATCACCTTAAATTAAGGTATTATCACCTTAAATTAACAAAATTTACTCACTGGAGAAAAAAGCAAATTCTAAAAAACAAAACAACTGTTTTATTTTCTAACCACCATAACAAATAAAACAGAAATTTCCATCCTATTCTTGAATACCCTAATTATTTAAGGAAAATCTTTTCTCCATTCTTGATCAAACACCTTAAAGAACACTAATATAACTATACTTTGGTAACTGAAAGTCTATAGTAAAAAATAACTTCAAAATATTTGAAAAGGTAATCTTTTGCCATCAGATTGAATTATCATAGAAGGATGGTCACCAGAGGCTGGAAAGTGTAGTGAGGAGCTGGGGGCAGAAGTAGGGATGGTTAATGGGTACCAAAAAAAAAAAAAAAAAAAAACAAACCCAGAAAGAATGAATAAGACTTATTATTAGATAAGACAACAGGGTGACCATAGTCAATAACTTAATTGTACTTCTTTTTTTTTTTTGAGACAGAATCTCACTCTGTCACCCAGGCTGGAGTACAGTGGTGTGATCTCTCTGCAACCTCCACCTCCCGGGGTTCAAGTGCTTCTCCTGCCCCGGCCTCCCAAGTAGCTGGGATTACGAACACCCACCACCACAACCAGCTAATTTTTGTATTTTTAGTAGAGACGGGGTTTCACCATGTTGTCCAGGCTGGTCTCGAACTCCTGACCTCAAGCGATCCACCCACCTCAGTCTCCCAAAGTGTTGGGATTACAGGCATGAGCCACAGTGCCCAGCCAATTGTACATTTTAAAATAATTCAAAGAATACAATTGGATTGTTTGTAACACAAATGATAAATGCTTGAGAGGACAGATGCCCCATTTTCCATGATGTGCTTCTTTCACACTGCATGCCCATATCAAAACATCTCATGTACCCCATAAACATAGACATGGACTATGTGCCCACAAAAATTAAAAATTTAAAAAAAAATTGGTTCATCAAACCCTCCCAACTGATCTGGTGTTCACTCCTTACCTAGCCACTATCCACATACCAGTATATAGTTGAAAGTGACAGTCAAATTACTTAACTACAGATGACTTTACCCGGTGGGCATGGCCACCCGGAATGTACCAGGTAAATATCATCCCTGTTCAGGCTAATATAACTAACTCAGCACAACCCCAAAAGACAACTTTAGAACTAAACAAACAATAACAGTGATGAGCGGTAACATTCAGGGCTTTGAAAATCATGGAAACATAACATATTTTGAATTTTTAAAAGAATCTTACACTGAGAATCTGTATTATTCTCAATCATTATTCTAAATATGATGGCAGCAAGCACATACACACACACACACACACACACACACACACAACAATTATTCAGGAGTTCTCAAAATTCTGGGAAGCATCAAAGAAGGACACCAAAAGAGCCATACATACTACTCTATAAAACTTTTAATTCAAATTTTGCTATAGCTATAATTAACTGTCAAAAGTAAAGAAACAGAAATCTCTATTATTTCATTAAGTTTTCTATCTCTATGAAATCTTATAGCACAAAACAAAATTTTAATGACAACACAATCCCTGTAGATAATCAGAAGATTTTTTGCAGTAATAAAACAGGTTAGCTCGCAAAACTGTTCTGTGTTTGGTTCATCATATGATACTATTTAGGGTATATAATCCTGAAAGGGCAATCCGATAATCACACTAGAAGCAATTTTGTACAATACTAGTGCTGAAAAGTCAATTTAACTTTCCAGCTTTATAAGACTTTGTTATTGCTATTGTTAATTATTTCTCATTTAATGGGAAATTGGCAAGAAGGTCCCCGACTGTCATTTTAAATCTGCAGTAATATCATGTGAAGCTTTTCGTCCTTATTCCCAAGTCCTGGATTATCAGAGTTAAATGGCAGATCCGGCGTTACAAAAGCTCAGGGGCAGGCACTGTTACACAAATTGCCAATTCAATTAACAGTGTGCAAATGCTCCACTGGCAGACTGCAGGAAGGACAGCCATTTTGGCAAGTGTCATTCCTAATTTATCAAACTGTCAAACCTTTCACTCAGGTGCCTGCGGTCACTGTCTGCTTCTTAATGCTACGTTGTAAAAGCTGCAGGAACCATTCTTGTAGCTTGACAAGGCACAATACTCAAAACTGATTTTAAAATCAAATGTACAGTTGTCTTAATTATTCTCAGTATAAATGATGTTTTAATTACAAAAACAGAGTGGGAATATTATATCAGGAATGGATACTAGGTTCACATAGGAAGAAGAGAGCATGCTACCTGCCTGTCTTGAGAAGAGAAAGAGGCAGAATAATTTGTACCAGAATGATTTATTAAGCCATAGCAATTTTTAATTTTACTAAATAATGGCATAAGTCTTTTTCCTCCAAATTTATACAGCATTACTTCTTAATGCAAATTAAATGGTAAACTTTTCTCCCTATAGTTGTTCCCATGCTTTTGAAATCATCATGAGGAGTGTTACAGCAAGTGACACTTGTATTCTAAGAGTCCTTTTCCACCACACCCTTCACCTTGATTCTAAGTGGCCTCATTTACATAATTCCTCATACATTGATGCCCCATTAAAATTTTATAAGAAACATAACATACAAAGTTGTTACCATCTTCCATGTATTCACTAGTTCAACAACTATTTACTGAATATCGTGATCAGTGCCAAAGAGAGTAGAGGTAAAAAGTTGTTTGGGATGACTGATTGGAATATTTCAGCAAACATTTTTCTCTGCTACTTATTTGACATTCTTAATAGTCAACAACCATTTCTCCGAGAATATTAAGAAGACATTCAACAAAGAGGAAAGAGATTATTTTCATTATGAAATTGTTTCTTTCTTTCTCCACAAACATTACTGAACACTCTGTAAAGTCAAGAGAGGAGGTGTGAGGGGTGTAAATAAAATATGTAGATAAATGAGACAATAGCTCATAGTCCATTAGGCCATCCCAGAGGGGCCTTTGGGTGAATAGTCTTGGAGAGCCCGATGTGCTGTAAAGCATTCTTTCAAACAAATTGAGTACCCATATGTGCCAGGTGCTACTGTAAGCCAGGCAAACTTAAATGAGTTACACGTGGCCCCTTTCTCTCAGGAGCTATGTCTTAATAGAGAGAATTAATGGTGACCTATGAAAGAGATGAAAAGAACTTAATTTATAGGCAGAACCTCTAGTACTACGTAGCAGCATTTTCTGATTAGGTAAGTCAGAAAAATCTCCGATGATTTTTATCAAGACGGTCAGATATACAAATAAACAGAAAGTACCTATATCTCCATGGTCAGAGTAGAATGCCACCTAAAGGGAAGGATGTCCCTACACCAAAACACCTCTTCTATAACCTGAAATTTCACCATTACCAAGTCATTCCTTTGGATCTATTCATCTTTGTGTTTTCGGTTCACCTACTTTAGTTTTACCTATCAATTATTATGAGCTCATAAAAACTTTTAGTTAGAAATGAGATGAAAACAGGGGGAGAGCCCAAGCCTATAGAAATGGAAATTTAAAAAAATAAATGTTTAGCAAAAGGGCAAGGATGAGGGAACCTCAATGACAAACAGACTTCTTTAAAATTTTGCTTAAAACAATGTTTACTTTTACACACACACACACACACACGAATGTGTATATATGTAACATATATATATACACACACAGAGGATACACACACCCGTACTTACACAAAAAAATTAGCAAAACCGTAATTGCTCAGGAATGCAAAAAGTAGATCTGAATACCAGTCTTATAATTTGGCAGCCAGTTTACAGATTAAAAAATACAATCAACCCTTCTACAATTCTATTACCATGACACATCAGCCTGGGCAGATGCCTTTAACCAAAGGATACTGACAGAGGCAATGGGAATTGGAAACATTTCACAGCATCAAACCCTGCTGGCACTACAATTCACTGAATGGCATCTTGATTTTATCACTGCCAGTAATTTTCATCAGTCTTGGTCCAATTTGATCAATAAACCTTTAGCTAAGCATCTACCACATTCATGGCACTATACTAGGGAGCCGCTATGGAGGCACAAAGGTCCTCGTGCTCAGAGGGCTTATATTTCTACTGCTCTGCAAAGCAAGCCCATCTCTGGCAGGACAGGACCCTTCCCCTCTCACAAAACCCGACTGGCTCATTCAGTCTTGCAGGTTTGTCAGCTGCCTGCGCAACGCCTGCCACCTCTTATCTGTCTAAATCCTTTCTGTTTCTGAAGGCTACTCATAGAATTTTTGTTTGTGAGACTAATAATGAAGCTGATTTTTGCCTGTGTCTTAAGAACGTTCCAGTTATTGAACAATATAATCTATATATTGCCTTGTGTCACATATATACACCTAAATAAAATAATAGTAGCAATAGTGACTAATATTAGAGACTTACATATTGAGCACCTACTTGTGCTCAGCTCTCTTGTGAGAGCTTTACATGCATTAACCCACCACCACACACAAAAAGGCTGGGATGATCATTAATTCCATTTTACAGTTGAGGAACTGAGGCTAAGACCCGCCAAGTCATCTGTTCAAGACGACTCAGCTAGGAAGCGGCAAAGCCAAGGGTGAGGCAGTTTGGTTCCAAATCCCATGGTGTCTTTCTGATGTGTTATTACGCCTATGGACATCATGTATATTAACCCCCAAATTTGCCACATCATTCTACTCTTATTCATAATGAGACTGGAGAATAATAATAGAGGTATGCCTTACCCAGGTTACTTCAGGAGTTACTGAAAAAGCCAAAAAGATAACCTGGAACACCCAATTTCCCATTGTTTCCCAGCCCATAGTATCTCTTGAGGATAAATTCCATCTTATTTTGAATCCCATTCTGTACTGGTCAACTCTAAAGTATCTACAAATCTGTACAATCTTGCCTTGAAGTTATTTTGAACTAATTAAGCAGAATGGGCTCTAATCATTGGTTGATATTCCTTGCTATCTATTATTTACTTTTATTCCCCCATGAAGCCTAATGCCTGGTAGGAAGTCTTTTATACTAAAATTTAATTACCTCTTCCACCCTAGGGGAGGTGTGCAAAGCCCTGATAACAAAATAAATACACGAAGGTTAAAGAAACTCATCTTAGTGTGGTGCTTTGCATCACTCTGAGAAGCAATGTTCTCTGCAGTTGGTAGGACAATGAAAGCATGCAGCGTGGAGGCACCAGTTGAAGAGGCTGGAGGATGTTCTAGCCTGTCTTGAACTCAATCCTTCAAACTGTCGTCTCCTTATTTTGTTTGAGGTGTATACATCTAACCATCTATCTCATCACTAAACAATGAATTCACAAAATGCTAGTCAAGCAGCAAATACATGCCTTACTTTTCCAGAAATAAATGAAATTAATTTCCCTACTTATGTATGGAAGTTAGTCTTACCAAATGACATCTGCTTCATGCATGTATTGAATGTGCAGTGAATGTGCTTCCCTCTGCCATGTCAGGTGCTGTGGTTGACACAGGTGTAAACATCATGGTTCCTGTCCTCACCAAGTATGCCATCTATTTGGGGAGCCAAATCACATCCTGTGTCCATATTCTCCTTTTTGCCTCAATGGCACCATGTCTGAGGAGATGCTCATGACCTGAACAAGAGCAATGACTGTTCAACCAGTCTGTATTTCTGGTCTCTCTGATATCTTGTTACCAGAGCAATCTTTCTTTTTTTATTTTTTTATTATACTTTAAGTTCTAGGTACATGTGCACAACGTGCAGGTTTGTTATATATGCATACATGTGCCATGTTGGAATCTTTCTAACAACAACCCTGATCTTTCCCCAAATCAAAAACATTCTAAGTTTCTTCACTGATTACTGGACAGAAATGTATCCTCTCGAGCCTGTCATTCCAAACCAGATTATCAGCCCTCTCCTCTCTTACTCTTCCTTTACAGGAACCATGCTCCAGCTACACTAGACAACTCTCTTACCTAAGCACACAGTCTTCTTCTTTCACTCCAAATGATGTTCATACCATTCCCTTTCTGCAAAGTGCTCTTCTACCAACCAACATTATACCCTTCCTTTGATGGCTTCTCCAACCCCACTTCCTTTACAAGCTCCTTCCCGATTGATCAGGAAAACTGAGAAGGAATCTCTCTTTCTCTTAAACTCCACCCTGCTTTAGTTACACTTCCCATAGGGAACTGGTCATAGTTTGGCTTTGATTCATTCAGTCAGAGAATATTTCTTAAATAACTACCACGTGCCATGAACTTGTAATACAAGGATGAAAAACAAACATGTTCACAAAAAGTTCATAATGTATCTGGAGAGGCAGATGTGCAAAAATCTGATAAGTCAATGTGACAAGTGCTCTGTGTGAGGTTTCTCAACGTTGGCCCTGTTGGCATTCGGGGCATGGTGGGAGGCTGTCCTGTGCATCAGGTAAAGAGGAAACAGCACAAAGAAAAGTGAACTTAGGGTTGAACTCCTTCCCTCCGTACACTTTAGACTGACAGACTTTTTCCAACTCCATAGAGCCTCGGCTACTTAACCAGTAAAATAGAAATCATAACTTATTTACTCTAGAATTCTTTTTGTTAAGGACAAGTAACCAGCACAGAGTGCCTCACACAGGTGCTTCATACATGCCACTTTCCTTCTTCCCTTCTGTCATTGCACTGAACTTTCTTTGAAGGCAGGGGCTGTCTCTTACTCACCATTATACAATTTATATGATATCATTTGATAGATCAGACAGCATTTTAATTGTAGTTTTAAATATCTGGTGGACTAAGGATAGCTGTAAATTATTTGTTGCTTCTCCCATCATGAGGTAGAGTCTATTTTGCTTTCCCTTGGTTCCAGGCTGGCCTTGTGACTTGCTCTGACCAACAGAAAGGGGCAGAAGTGACACTGTTAGCTCCTGCCTAGCCTTTAAATGGCCAGGTAACTTCTGCTTTTGTTCTGGTGGAAGCCAGCTACCACATAAGTCTCACCACCCAGAGACCTCTATTATGAAAAAGCCCAAACTATCCAAGAAGAGAGGCCGTGTACAGGAAAATCTACACACTCAACTGACAAGCCCAGCCCATGTGCCAGGTGAATGCTGTCACACAATCTCAGGTAAGACTAACAGGAAAACTCCCAGGCCAATCTGCATACCGTGAACAATATTAAATCACTGTTAACTGCAGAGACTTATTTTGGGGTCCCTTGTTATGCAGCATGAGATACCTAAAACTAATGTGCACAGTACAATTGGAAGATGTAACAGTATGGATTCTAAGGAGTTGTTGTTTACACTAAAAAAGTGAAGGTAGTAGGAATTAGAATAGTCAGAAAATGTCTTGGAAGATTTAAGTTGTAACTTGAAGAATATCATTTGGTTAATATCATTTGGTTAGTTTAACTATTAAAGATGTAATTATTTTTGTCCATTATGAATATACATTTTCCCCAACTTAATTAAAAATTTCAAAAGTATAGTAAAGTGAAAATAATATTGTAGTAAATACCCATATACCTTCTACCTTGATTCAGCAATTATTAACATTTGGCACTAGTTGCTTAGTCTAAAAATATAAACTTGCACACATACACACATTTTTGGAAAATAATGGAAGGTAAATTATAAACATAATGACATTTAAAAAAATTGTGGTAAAATAGGTATAAATGAAATTTACCATCTTAACTGTTTTTAAGTGTACAGTTCAGTAATGTTAAGTAAACTCACGTCATCGTGAACCAGTCTCTGGAACTCTTTTCGTGTTGCAAAGCTGAAACTCTATACACATTAAGTGACAATTCCCCATTCCTCGCTACCCTCAGCTCCTGGCAACCACTATTCTACTTTCTATCTCTATAAATCTGACTATTCTAAGTCCCTCATATAAACAAAATCATATATTTGTCTTCTGTGACTGGCTTATTCCATTTAGCATAATGTCTTCAAAGTTCACAGACGTTGTAGCATGTGTCAGAATATCCTTCATTTTTAAGGCTGAATAATATTCCCTTGTATGTATATACCACTTTTTAAAATCTATTCATCTGTCAATGGATATTTGGGTTGTTTTCACCATTTGACTAATGTGAATAATGCTGTTACAAGGATGGTTTTGCAAACATCTCTTCAAGACCCTGCTTTTGATTCTTTTGGCTATATTCCCAGAAGTGGAATTGCTCGATCATGGATCATATAAAAATACATCATGAAAATTTACCCCTGCACTTCAACATGCATGATTTAAGAATGATGGTATTCTCCCACATAAATATTTCCTTAACAAATAAAAGGTTGTTAAGGTTCATATTACAGTAGTTGTTAGCTGATGCCTTGGTGTATTAGTCCATTCTCATGCTGCTAATAAAGACACACCCAAGACTGGGTAATTTATAAAGGAAAGAGGTTTAATTGACTCAGTTTAGCATGGCTAGGGAGGTCTCAGGAAACCTATAATCATGGCCGAAGGGGAAGCAAATACATCCTTCTTAACACAATGGCAGGAAGGAGAAGTGCTAAGCAAAAGGGGAAAAGCCCCTCATAAAACCATCAGATCTCATGAGAACTCACTGTCATGAGCACAGCATGGAGGTAACCACCTCCATGATTCAATTACCTCACACCAGGTCCCTCCCATGACACATGGGGATCATGGGAAGTACAGTTCAAGGTGAAATTTGAACCATATCACTTGGGCTTGCATTCTAGCCCTTCCATTCACTGGTTGTTGGCTTCAAACAAGCTACTAAGCCTTGCTAAGCCTTGGTTTACTCATCTGTAAAGTGGGATAATAAGAATGCCTACTTCATAGAGTTGGGATCACTAGAAGAAAACAATACCATGAAAGCACTCAGTACAGTGCCTAACAGAGGGTATATGTGCTCCGAACATGTAGCCTGCTGTGATTAAATACTTCTACCATGAAAAAGCTAGTGTTATTTAATCATTAATAGCACTGAAGAGTTATTTGCTATACTCTTCACTTATCATTTCAGCTGTTCTTAAAAGCAAAAGCTAGGCTCTCCATTATTATGTTTTCTTTTTCATTGCAACCTGTTTTGCTTCCTTAAATCCTTCAGCAAGCTAGTATTCTTTTCTTCCCTCTTTCTCCTATTAGACACTGAAGTCAAATCTGAAGGAGCATGCTTTATGAAATTACAGAATTTTAGAGAGAACTTTAGAAGTGATCTATTAAAACTTCCTTTTCCACTTATTATGCTTGAATAACCACATTACAGCTCAGTCCTTTCCAACTCTGAGGTCTTGGTATGACTGCTCTTCCTTCGATTGAGTTAATACCTGCCATTCTGGCTCACTCCTGGGGGTACCAAAGAGGGATTCCTGTTTTAGATTGGAGAGCAAGCAGTTGACCTCTAACATCCCTTTTAGCTCTAAGAATACATGACATGCTTTCTTTATGCTAACACATGCACAAGAGGGCCTGCAACTTTTTTCTAATGATAGTTCAAGATAGGGTGTGCCTCTCCTCATGATATTCAATGGTCCAGATAAGAAACAATGTAACAAGGGCTTGTCTAATGTAAAAGGGATTAATTTTATTAGTCAACACTGAGGCTAATATAGTAATGGAAATTAGTATAGATTTCCATGCCTAGAGCCAAAGGAAATTATTTAGGGCTTAGAAGTAATATCTCAAGAGGTACAATCTGAGCTCATGATCAATCTGCAGGGCCTGTGTCTCTTTGAGTCTGCAGGATGCCACATAACTTTCCTAGCACTGTGATCTTCTTACTATACTTTCATTACCATATACATTTCATATACATTTCATATACATTTCATTACCATATACTTACTATACCATTCATTATATGGATCTTCTTGCACAGTCAAACTGAGGTAATGCTAGAAAGAGAAATCTATGTATTGTCGCTCATATATTTTCCACTTCCAAGGTGATATCTATTTCAGCAGAGAATTCAATACAGAAGCCCACGCATGATTTTAAAAAAATCTGTTGACTCCATTCATATCAAACCTGTTATGCAAACTTTGAAAGCCTAAGATTTGAGGCATAATTTCACAATTAAAGTAACTGATATATATGAACAGAAATGCTCAGTGAGCTCCATTTTCTCTGAGATGATTCTGGGGATCATTAATTCTACTTAAAAGACAAAATGGAGAAAAATTTAAGCTTTAATGTATAAAAGATAATTTATCATATGAACATGCTCTATAAAACTGCAAAAAGAAGTCACAATTTTAGCTTTTTTTAGACACTGTTGCTCCACATACCTTGAGTTATAAATGAATAAACCAGGCACTGTCACTAACTAGGATCCTAGCCAGTTCTGGCACAAAAACTGCTCTTATGTCATAATTGGGAAACTTGAAACTAACACATCTCATGTATATCTTTCATTTCTGGAGTTCTCAACAAAATTCAAAATGCAATCCCTCTGGTTTCCTCTTACTCTCATTCATGGATGGATCTCTACTCCTCACCTCAGCCTACATTACCCCCATGGCTTTTCCCAGTGATGAATCTTCCTCTAACATCAATTCCCCTGAAGATGAACTCTCTCCATCCTCGACCTCCTCCCAGAACATATACTGTATCTCTTATCCTAACTGAAGCCTCTCTCTCTCCCTGTTCACCTATAGTACTCTGCATCTCCTACAATCCTGCTAAATGAAGGCTACTTATTTCTCTCACTGCTACTCTCCCAACCACACACACACACACACTCCCCCCTATACACTCTTCTAATCTCATGCAAAACATCCTCCCTTGGCGCACACATGCCTGCTATATTACTCTCACCTGCTTACCATCTAACATTCCCACCATGTTTTAATGACCTCATTCTCAAGTTTGGTATCGAGGAAACACAATAAAGAGTCTATTACTCAGAAACCTAGAACTAATACACATTATCTACTGAATACAATTTCAAAATTTTGGCAAAGATCTTTATTCACACATATTTTTGTATCTTGTCTTAAAACTACTTAATATTTCCCATACATTTCAGATAAACATTTGTTTGCTGGCTCCCTTAGACAACCCACCAGCATGGCTTTTCATAGATGTCCTTTTCCTTACCTATCTGACAATAGTTTCAATTATTTCCTCCAAGAAGCATCCCCACATCAGCTCACTGCCCATTCTCATCTCTGTTTTTCTCTATATCCCTTCAGTATTTACACAGATAGTTATTAATCACGCCACGTTGCCCTTTGATGATATGAACTTATTTAGCTCTTTCACTGAATACTGTTTGCTACAAGCACATTATAAACCTCATGAAAGCATGGACTTTGGTTTCTAGTTTTTTATCAGTTTTTAACAAATATTAGCCAGACAATAGAAACCACAAAATTAAGATTAATGCATGGAGATATTACTCTTCATTCTTTTTTAAAAGAGAGGCTTTCTTTCAACACAAATTAGGATTGAGTCAGTGGGCAAACCAGGCCAAATTTTGCTAATGGTCACATAGTAAAGGCAGAAGGTTCCCTTCCTATTCAAATTGTGGTGAAACTGGAGGTCCAGGTGTTTCTGGAATCCATTCAATATGTTTTTAATATCCTGATGCAGACTTACTATTCTTTATATGGATAGATAATATTCTATATTTAGATGATAATCTATTATCCAATTAGAGTATTTTTACATGTATTCAGAGGCCAACTGAAAAGAGTAATTTTAAATAATCATTGCCACCACCACCATGTATTGATCCTCACCATGTGTCAAGTCCTTCATATATGTTATCTCTCATTCTTATCCCAACTTTATAGACACTACTATGCTCATTTCACAGTGCAGCCAACTGAAGGTCAAAGAATTTAGCTAAGTCACTCAAGGTCACATACCTAGTCTGTGTAGCTCCTACAAGAGCTAGTATTTTAACTGTTTTGTGTGATTTGAAAACCTTGTTATTTCTACTATGGAAAAATAAAGTTAATTAGTAATTAACAAATTCTGGAAGAAAATTACAATAAATATTTATAACAAAAATGGGTATCGTCTATATCTAATTGTTGCCAAGTTAATATTTCATTTTGGACAAACCCTTCGGATTGATGTAAAATTCTACCTATTGTCACTTAACAATCTAAGCCAGTTATTTATTTACAAAGTGGTCTATTAGGTTCAATCAAGTAACGCCATCCATAATATCTTGAAACCCAAAGAAAATTTTTAAAAGGCAGAAAACATCCAAATAACATAAATCAACAGGAAGAAAAATGCCATACCTCAGGCTATGCACATTGGAAATATTGCCTCTGCAGACCTTGAATAGAGTTCAATGAATTATGTGCAGTGTTTGAAAGGTAAAAGAGAAACAAAGCTTTAAAAAAAACTTAGCAATGTGACCAAAAGAGATGCTTAAAAATATGTCACGATTATAGAGATTGCTATTTTCTAAATCCCAAAGTGAACGTGATTCTCTGGTATGATACTTCTAGTAAGCAATCATTACTTAAGGAACAATCCCCAAAGTTTGATATGGTACAGTGATTCAAGTTTAAAATTCTGATAATTTAAAGTAATTACGAGGATAACACCAAATAATTTCAATTGGCCTCTTAGCTGCAAATACCTATTGCTGTCACAGCTACTGATGGAATGGACACTGAATTTTTGTTATAACACTATAACCATTTTATATTCACAGGACCTTAAAGAGTGCCTACAGCAAAGACGTTTGCACTTCAGTAACTAGCACTGCCTGGATGAGGAGCAGGATAGACATTTCTTTCACAAATTCCACCACTGGGAATTGTACTACAGCGAGGTGCCCTGGTAGTTGGTATCTAAATACTTATTCTGACTGGCTTCTCTCTTAGAGGATCACTTTAGATGGCACTGTGATTCAATAAACCGCTGGGATACAGCATTAACTCTCAGTGTGTCAGAACTTGAATATCCATTCATATTACAATCAGGGGATTCAAATGATAGATTGTTTCTGGATCAGAGTTTCTCCAGTCAAGAATATTCTTATCTGATGAGAATGACTATTTTGACTTTGAGATATAAAACCCATAGAGATACTAATTCAAATACATTTAATCTGATCTCCATGCATTCCGACACTTCACTGTTACATCCTAGCTATTCTTTATAGGGAAAAACTTATTGTACTGCCAAAAACACCCCCTGCCACCTCAAATGACAAGAGCATTCATGCATTTTCATGAGCTCATTTCAGGACAGGAAAAGCAAGTTCCATAATTCCCAATAAACACTTTAAGAAACTAGAATATTCTAAGTGGATGCCATAATTAAAGGACCAACCACCAAAATTCTATGTATATATAATGTCCAATGATAGGAAATCATAACCTCAAATGTCTTTGAGTTAATAAAATTATAAACAGCTTCCCTTACTCCACTAAAAGTTGTGCATATATGCATGTATCTCTAAGGCTTTTGTTTTCTATTGGATTTTGTTTCAATCATCCTCACAACATCTGAGAAAAATGCTAATTATACCATGTACATTCAAGTACAGAGCTTCACGTCAAAGGCTGGAAAAATCAATAACCACAAGCATAAGGAAAATATACTTGTCAACTTATTCCATAAGTATAATATGCATCAAAGATAATACTAAAGACGTGATCAGATAATTTAAAACTACAAATGATAGCTCTATAGTTAAGACCTTTAAGCCGCATAAATGCCAACTCAATGTTGCAATTTTTTAATTCAAATGGTAATTGGAACATAGTGATTTCAAAAAAATAAAATATATTACTTCCGTTGTTACAAGAGCCCACAGGTGTGATTATCTAGTTGAATATTTCACTTTCACACACACACAAACACACACACAAATAAAAATTGTGATTTTTATCAACCAAGCTGTAAGGAAGTGTGAAGAAAGCTGCAAGTCTCATTACAAATGCAACCTGGGAAAGAATACCTAGAAATTAATCTTTGGAAGTCTAGAGATAACCAAAAGGACTGATGCTAACATACAAAACATAAATTAAAAAAAAAAACCAGTAGTAGCAATATCCATAGTAAGTAATAATCATAGCAATTTTCTTGAGACTGTTCTTATCTAAAAAGACCCTTGGTTGATTTGTTAATAGCTCAATATTCTCCCTTAATGACACCACATTATAACGTGACCAGAGCTCTGACTACTGTATGTCAAGTCAACACACCAGAAGTTTTAATGTTGTTCTAAGGCAGGCTCCCTTTCCAGATCTTTCAAAAATGAAGTCTTTGGAACATAACCTTCTTTGTGATATAGTCCAATCAAACTATTCAACCTTCTCCAAAACATATCATGCCCATTTCCCTCTCCATGCCTTGGCATGCACACCCTTCCTTTCCTCTCTTTCTTATGAACTCACATTCATCCTTCAAGATTCATCTCAAAGATTACTTTGGTTGTGAAGTCTTTCCTGTCATTCTCAGGCCAAGTTACACCTTTCGTATTCACCCATAGGTATTAATAATCATCTTCCTGCCTCCAACACCAGACTGAATTCCTGGAAAGCAAGTATTGATTTTACTTTTGTTATGTCCATATCTGGTATGGCTCTATGATAAATAGTAAGAGTTGGATTGATGGGATGGACTCATGCATGCATGAATTAAGGCTACCTTGTATTGCAATCCACATTCTGACATTCTGGGATTTTGGCTTAAAATTATAACAAGATTGCTATTGAATTATCTACCAGCTATATCCAGATGACACAAGTTCAGAAGTATTAAAAGAAAAAAAAAACCTATTGCCCCATGGCATCAATGATTCTGACCAGAAGTTGTAGGTTATATGAGTTCAGTGTTATACTTAGTAATGTTCCACAAGGAGAACATAATGTTTATGACCACTAATATACCACAGCAAACTTACACATAAAATGTATTCTTTTATGAATAAGGCCTTTGATTGAATAAAACCATGGTCAATCAGTACACAAACAGATATGGGTGCTTACTGCACTGTTTATATGGTTTTCAGAAAAATTTCTGATTTTTCTATTACTATTTCAAAATACTGAGAGCACTTTGCCAAAGGACAGCTCAGACAGGATGACAAACTTCCAGAGAACACCCCCAAAGGCAAGAAGAAAACTCAACAAAAATATTCTGTGACACTCCATATAGCTCAGTAAATTAGCATCTCACTTCATGGAGGGAAAACAAGCATGTTCAAGAGATCCTAGGTCAGTTTTGTGTTTTCACTCTGCAGAACCATACACCATGTGGCACAAACCTAACCCGCCTAGTCTTCATCACTGAGTTCAAAATCTAATTTAATTGATTTGAAGTCTAGAATTAAATAAGAACTAAAAGTGCACAGTGATCCTAAGGTCACAAGCAAAGACCCACAGGAAAGTAGTAAAAGATTGTAGTCTTAATACTAAGGTTGTTTTCTTTGAAGCATTTGTGTGTGTGTGTGTGTGTGTGTGTGTGTGTGTACCATACATTTCATTCTACTGAATTTCAGTCAACTCCATGGTAGACAACACCATCCGTCTTATTTCATCTTTTTAACAAGGACTTGATGAGGTGACACAGGACTGATTCTTAAAAACACATTACCTGCTATGTGAGGCATTGTGTGACAGAAAGAACTATCTTAGTGACAGGCACCTGACAGCAGATTTGTTGATTTCATGGTCACTTCATTTAAAGTAACAACAGGGTGAAATATGCCATCTGATAATCTGTTTGAATGTTGACTGTGAAAAGCACTTAACATTTCTGCCAGCTACCAAGACTACAGAATCTGTTCTTCAATATGTGAGGGTCTGTCTTCCTCTCTACTCATTTTTATCAATTCTCTGCCCCCATCCCCTCTTTCCTCAGAGGAAATCCCCCAGTAATTTTCTGGAAATAATGTTATGCAGAGAAAACTGGCACCAAGGATAAACAGTTCTCCTTTAAGCTATACTTTTTTTTTCAGATGCTATGCATTTCACAGTTTGAGGCTACTGGCTGAGAAAGAGACCTAGGACACTTCTTCAGAAATCCACAGGCTATAAATTAGAAGGATACAAAATCCCTTCTTAAAACATCATTTAGTATCACTAAACTCCAACCAGGGTGGAGATGTGTGTGTACACATGGATGTTGTACCCTTCATTCTCTACATGTTAGCTTGAGAAAATAATAAATTCAAGCACCTGAAGGCCATGTTTCTATACACTTTATGGCTACATTTCTTTCTTTCTTCTTATAGTAGTAAAAGTGAAAACAAACTGGATCATACCAACGGCATGAAGTCAATGACTCTCCATGCTCACCCAGCCCAACATTCCAGCAGGAGGTGTGGGTGTTAGAGGGACCCTCCTCCCTCTGCAGGGCCAGGACTTCTCACAAGGGAAATATGACAACTACTTCCCCCACCTCCATAGCTAGTGGAGCATTCGCCTTTTAACATGCCAGGGAAGGCAGACTTACAGAAAATAATTATCACCATGTTAATCACAGTAATAATTTGTTCATATAAGGCATTTCACAGTCCATTTTAAAAATTAAGCAATAAACACGGAATCTTCTAAAGGAAATCAGTGGTTACACTTGCCAGAAGAGTTATTCCTTTAGTGGTACACCCAGTAGAAAAATCCTACTCCAGGTACAGACAGCCCATTTGGAGAAAAGGTTAATTTCAGGTTGCTTTACAAACTACTCCAAGCTTCTTAGAGATCCAGGAATTATCTGCACCAACTGTCTCCTATCCTAATTGCTTGGAATCACACATCCACCGACAACGCAGCAGAGTTGCACAGCCCACACATTTGAGAGCCTCCTGGACATCAACATGCTTGAAGCTTTTTAAACAGCATTAAATATAAACCAGAAACAGTCCAGTTAAAATGTACACTTTCTCTGAAAGATTTTTGACATATTCAATGCTTGTGAAAGCTGAGGGGCTGACGGCCCTAGTCAAATACAGTTGAGTGAGCAGACTGCAAGGCTTCCCACACTCCACCTCCAAGGCAGGTGAACCGTGACATGGAGGGACAAACCTCTCCTGCCTTCTCTATTCCTTTTTCAGAAAATATAAAAAAGGAAAAGGAGGAAAAAAAAACTTCCTTCAAACTATTGTTTCATGATTTCTTTGTTTAAATAAACATCTCAATAGAAGTAGGCACTGGTAGCAACTGGATACTCCATGGCTTAATCTAAATCTCTAGTCACCTAATTTTTCACCAAATATCTCCTAGTGTGATAGCTGGCTCATCTAAGTTTGTTTTTTCCTTTTAGCATGTTTTTCTTTTATAAATTTCTCCATCTAAGAAACTACTTCACAGTTCCTAGCTCTGTTTACCAAGATATAAAGAAAAGTGCCAGCTATATATAATAAAAACTTTTTCCTAGAATTTTATCCTTAGCATTATAACTTAAGCACTATTAATACAATTTTATGCCATTGCATTTATTTATTTAAAATATTTTTTAAAAGGCTTTCATCCAAAACTTCCCAGTATGGTGTGGTGAATAGTTATTTGCGGTTATTTTAATGAAATGCAAACAGATGAAAGATCAACCAGGAACATTATTTAAGGAACATACCTCTAAACCAAAAGTGACAAATTTCCAAGTTCTACTAAAAAATAAAATATATATCCCTGAAGGGGTGTATGTGTGCACAAGTGTGTAGATAGATAGATAGATCATATATATATATACACACACACACATACACACACACACATATATATATAATAACTATGTAATAGTCCCTTTAGAAAATGTTGGCTATTTTCAAATTTCCAAACTTCAATCACACTCTTTAGAACCGAATACCTGTGAAGCTTCCTGATATTTGGCATTTGGTATAAACTATTGTGTGAACCCAAGCTTCATCACTTCCATTTTCTGCCATCTGGACGATGCTGAAAATGAAATAAAGACCAAAAAGTGTTTGGTTTTGTTGCTGGGGGTGGGGTACACCCAAGGTATGAAGTTATTCAAACACCAGTAATGGATGGTATGGCACATTCTCACTGTCACAGCCTTTGTTGAAAAGGATTTCCCTGACCTTTCCTGTAAGCAGCAAACAAATAAGCCCTCTCTCTCAGCGGGAGAGAGGCATTGGTCCATTAGATCATTAAGCAGTCCTATTCAGATACCCCCCATTCTCCTGTCCTTGGCCCTGAAGAGGGAACTGGCAGCAGTCCAATCAGTCAGGGAGAAGGCAGGCAAATGTGATTGCGTACAGGATAGCTTGAAATGTCGCAGCGGGACCCAAGTCGCAGAGCAGACAGCACTGGAGGGAGGATGTGGCGCTACATGAGGGGTAGTGTTCCAACAACGGAAGGCTGGTGTTTCAGGCTGCCAAACAACGTAATGACTCACCCAGGCAAGAAAATATTACCACCATGGGGATATTTGGAGCGTCTCAGTCTGAGAGTAATTAGGGACTAAACTACAACAGCATGCTTCAGTGATGAAATGAGAAAATAAGCAATACTTCTGTCAAGTTCTGATTGGAGAATATTAAATGAATATGGGCTTCTATCATCTCCGATCACAAACTAGGAACTTGTAACAGATTGTCAGGATGGAGAACTATTTCCACATTTTCATGAAATAAGTCAGCACACAAACATGTGCACGCACACAAACACACACACACACACACACACACATTTTAAAAAAACCTGGTGAGGTGAAAAACGTTACAGTTGGCAGGAAGAGTTTTAGGGAAAATCATTATCACAATTATATAATTCATTTCTGTAGCAGGCATTTGCTCATGCTGAAGCTTTTTCCACCCCTAATTACACTGTCTGCAAAGGGGGAAAAATGAGTCGAGAATGGCAAATGCTAACAATATCATTTTATTAATAAGAACGATACACAATCTCCAAAATAAAAAGCACATGTGTTTAATGAATCCAGGTAATGGAATTATTTTACTTATTAGTATCAGTTGCACATATGTAAATTCTCTGGCAAAGAGGACAAATGTTAATTTTTATTTCTTTGTATTTTCAAATTGCAGACAATTTGTATTCATTAGACAACGCAAAAACCTCTTTTCCCTTATAATTGTAAAGTGACATTATAATTAAATTGGATAACCTCAGTAGCATCTGCAAGTTAAGGAATCACTTACAAGCTGGCTGGACAAAGCCCAGGCACATTAAGCCACCAAACGGAGTTACACATCAATAAGCCTTCACTGCAACAGCCAGGTCAGAACCTTAGTCATACAAAGAAAAAGAGATGATTCAGCCTGGAAGGCCTTAGAAGGTCAGCAGTAAGAAGGTCTTCGCAGAGAAGCCCTTGTTTGCCTCTTCCAGAGTGCTTACTCTGGAACCCGAATAGACACTTGTTTGACTTCCTCCGCAGAGACTCTGCTCCCCTTCCCAACCTTCCCTCTCAAACGCATTTTTACAGTGTCAGTTTCACCAAATCAGAATGAGGAGCAAACACAAATTATCTCTCTTCCCACTATGAACAACCTCCATTAGGCCAGGTTAATAAACTCTAATAGATGTAAGGGCTAATACAATATTCAGCTATTGACATAAACATAAATATAAATTTCAAAGAAAATAACCTACTTTAGTAAAACTACCTGTGCAATAAAAATTAATGAACTCCAAATGATTCTGCACATCTCCACCAAATTGCATTTTCAGGCTCACATCTTCAGGACATGCTGGGTGGTTTGATGCATTCCCACAATTCATCTTCCTGCTAAGCCAATTTTAATTTAAATGCAATTAAAGGCTCAAAATGAACATTATGTATTAGATAAAGCCTGAATCTGCAGACTATCAGAAATATGATTTTCAGAAAAATTAATTACAAGCCATTAGGGTACAAGTCATCTTACTGCAAATGTTGAGTTAAATTGCAGAATTAGTTTGTTCGTTCCATTAAATGTTAAATACTGATTTTGAGCTTTGTACCAATTTAATATCACTAGGTCAGTTTATGAGAAGAATGTTATTTATAGCTACAACTTCTACAGTGTCTGAGAATTTCTTACTAATTAAATAATGGGCATTCTTAGAAAGGGATAAAAATAACCTGGAGTTTTTGTCAAATATTAAGAATATTAATTTTCATGTATTGCTGTTTTATTATATCATTATATCATAGATTCACCATTCTTTTTATATACTAGTTTAAATATTTTACTTTCATTTTGTACTAACTTAAGAATATGGGGAGAAATGCTATATAGTAATTGTGTTTAAATGAAATATAATATATAATGCTGGTCTAAAAACACAAAAGCACCCAACCACCTTCCTACCCTACTCCTAGGTCAGCATACCATAAACAAACCAATCAAACATCTAATGTTTTTGCTGGGCCTACATTTGCAAATTCAGAGAATACCAGGCATAGAAGAAGTAGTAGAAGTTTTCTTTACAATTATAGTGTCAACTTTAACTTTTGGTGGATACATTTTTTTCAACAGCAGTATGGTTATTTTTGTGTGTCACAATAATATAACTCACTGGTGCAAGCAGTTTGGAGAACCCAACGAGATTCTGTAGCCTTTGGTAGACTAGCCATTCAACTGAGAATATGATGGTGACTTTTCAGAAGGCTACAAAAACCTGGGTACAGCTATAATCAATGTCTTCATTTCCAATTACCGATTTTTTTTAAAGTACTGATCTTAAAAATATTCCCAATATACTAGATATGGTAAATACATAACCAGAAAACACTTACTTGATTTGTTTTAAAAATCAGACATGACTTCTGACTTACAAACACTCATCAAGTTGTTAAGAGTCCCATTCACAGTGAAAATAAACCAGTTTTCAGGTTGAAAATGACACACATCCTCTTTTTCAGCCTTTGCAAGGTGAGAACGTCCTATCTAGATGAAAAGTCAGTTGCTTTTCTGTTGATTTCCATAGTGGTATTTTATTAGAAACAGAATTGCCTTAAAGGATTTAGGCGAATTTGGCAGATAAATTATTCTAATTATTTTCTTCTCTGATTAAGTAAATACAGCTACCTTGGAAGGCAAAGTGACTATTTAAATAATAATCTAGTGAAAAATAATTATATTATTATTTATTTGGAATACAATAATGATTCAAGAAAAATAACAATTCTCTCTCTCTCTCTCTCTACTTCATCTATTGGATTAGCCCTAATCCCACACTTTAAAAAAAATCCACCTCCTTATCACAGTTTTCTAGCTCTCAAATCCTTCCCTTTCTCCAGGGCAATGTAATTATTTGCCTAGTTATTATTGTCTCTTGTCTACTTCTGCCTCAAGACACACCCACACCAATGCTGGACATTTATAGATAACTATATATGTAATTGGGCTTGGGTAAATGGTAGCTGCTTAGGATATCTGAAATTCTGATGATTACAAATGCGACAGTAAGGATTCCATATTACTCAGAGTCTTCATATATGTGAAACTTATATAATAATTTCACCAACCCTGGGAACATTTGTTAGAACAAATATTTCCAAAAATAGGTATGTGTTTTTATAGAAAATGAAATAAACATGCATATACAAAAGTTTAGAATATTCATAGCCTGGTTATAGATGCTAGATAAACCTAGCTTATTATACTATTTAGAAATGAGTATTTTAAGCTAAAATATAAATAGTACCAATAATTTTTCTGAACATATGTTTAGACAATAATGATAGGGTAAATGTCACATATGTAGCCCTAAGGAAATATATTTTTTCCTTTGTTCTTAATCCAAATTTCTTATGTTTAGAAAATAATGGGGAAAAATATATGGAGAGATAAAACTCCAGGCTACTAGATGTTATTCAATCAACCACCTCCTACACCCCGTTGTTTTGGCACATGTGCCATGTTTGCTAGACACCGATATAAGAAAATAGGATTGTGTTTGAGGATCAACTTTCTAACACTAAGCTGACTTTGTAAAACAAGATTCAAACTAGATAACTTCTATTTGAAACAACTTAAAAAGAATTAAAATGGATAACTGAAATTCACTATCACAGAGAACTCCAACATCTCACCAAGCATGAACTATTACAAATAGTTCAACTTCAAGTTCCAAATTAATCTTATGAATGGTTTCCAAGAGTTAACTCTGTAACAGGCAACTGTGGAGTTTTCTCAAGACCTAAAGATGAATCATTAATAAAAATTGGAAATAAAACTTGGTAGTGAGTTTTTGTATTTCTGTCCTGTAAATCATCATCTTCCACCAACAACGAAACCACAGCAAGACAAGTTACTGGAATTTGAGACAGCTTGTTTTCTTCTTTTATTCAGCATGACTGCTGTTCTCCAATAAACAATATCATGATACACAATAAGATGTTTCACTTCCTTTCTCAAAAGCATCTATCCCTTAATGCTATGAATAGCTACTCTGAGGCAATAAACCTACTTTGAGGGTTTATTTGGTTTTTTATTATTCAAAATTTTAGAAGAATCTATCAATCCACTCTTGTTAATAATAAAAAATGGCCATCTTCCATTGTTCCCCAAAAGTTTTGGAAAATCCAGAAAAGAACCTAGAAATGAAAGAACTACCATAGAATAACTCTGATTATTTAAACTTGTGTATTCATGTTTCTTTACAAATGTAATATTTGCTGGCTGAACTTTGATTTTTTTTTTTTTTACAGTGTGAATAAGAGTTAGAAATTTACATAGTAAATATTCTATAATAATTGATATTAGTATTTTCAAATGTTATATAGATTTTTTAAAGTAGGTTAAATTTTGAATAAGTTCTAATTTTCCTCTGTAAATTATAAATCTATAATTGGCTGCCCTTTTACATAATTATCCTAACAATTACCTTAGTACCCACTCTGTTCGAATACACAATCCTATTCAGCATTGCAAAGTCACAAGTAACTTCTAGAACGAAGGTTCTAAATTTCACCACACTATTTTCTGGACTGAAAAAAGGAAAAAATATCTGGGGACAAAGTTCCAAAGTACATTTTGTATTAGTTATATACAAAGTCCTGATGGCCAAAAGTCACCAAAAATAAACAGCTTTTCCAAACGGAATAGTTGTGAGAAGCCTTTTTTAAAGATGAGAAAGCTGTGACTAAGCTTGATCAAGACCACAAATGCTAACAGCTTTTTTGGTGCTAATAGAAAATAAAAATATATAGGGGCAGTTAAAAAAAAAAAAAAGGGTAGAGAGGCCTATAGGCACTTCCTAGCACAACCACATCATCCACAGGACTCTAAAATACAGAGCGTATCTGCTCTATGTGGAAATATGAAATGGGAAACAAAAGAGTGAAAGCTCAGATACTTCCTTCTACCCATAGAAATGTTGAAGTAACCAGATCATCACTGGGTAGGAACTAACATCTGCCAGAACTACCACTAGTAGGAGTTACGTAGTGTAATGTAGACTATGGGAATAAAGCTATCACTCTGGAAGTTGGCTTGTCTTTTGGGTACTTTAGTCTTACAAAATTTAGGTCAGTCTATTTTTTATTTTATGCCTTTCTAGTGTATTTCCATCTTTCCTATTCCAAAGCCTAAAAATAATTCTCCATTTCAGTTTCTTTCATCAATGACTTTTCATACTTTGATGCACAGACTAATAATGATGGTTGAATCTCACCATTTTTTCCCGTGTTACAATTCATTTTGACTTTCTTCTGGCCATACTGACCCTTGTTAATTTCTGAATTCTCATCCATCATTTTTTGAGTTTCACTTAGCCCCAGCTGCAGGACTAGGTATGTCATCACTCTTTCAGATCTTAACCTATTCTTTTCACCACTGTGCTCTGAGATTTCTACTTGCTTCAGTGTTCTTCCCTATTCTTCCTAATTCCTTAATAATGCCACTGTTAGTAGTAGGAAGAAAATTATATTTTCAAGTCCATTTACATACAAGTTGTTCTATCCAAATCCTCCCTCCCAAATCAAGAACCTATTTCCGTTTATTAATTTGTTCATTAATTTAATCATTATTCATCAATTCATTTATTTATTTAAACACATTTACTGAGAATACAGTTAGATGCTGAGGTATACTAGTGAACAAAACAGACATAAGCCACCACTCTGGAGAGGAAGGCAAGCCACACACGGGAGAGGGCACCAACTTCCAAGTCATGTCAGAAATAGGCCAATGTTCACTTGGAACAACTACTGCTGGCCTGTTTCTTTTATATTACATGAAAAAGATATTCATAGAGTTGTAAGACAGTTAGTATCTATCATTACACTATGGGAAAACAATGATAAACATAAAAATACTAAAAATGAATATGCCTCTCGATGTATAACGTAAGAAAAATAATTCTCTATGTGTTACCAGTACCATGGTACTTACGGAATTAGTTTATACTGCTGATTTGCTTTATCCCTGGTATTGTTCTCGTACTTTAAAATATCTGAACATCTGTGCCTATATGAGTATTTTAGTACTGCTACAAAAGCATATAAACTTTTTCAGAAACTATCATGTAGTTAAATTCAAATTCAAATCCAAATGTCATTTTAACATTCCAGTTCTCCAAGAGTACCCACCACGCTCAGCTTTGGGAGGTTTGGTGGAGTACACTACTGAACAGCAGCTCACAAGACTTCCCACTATGTCCAACAGGGTAGTAGAATTTGAGTTTTACAACTTTTTTTTTTTTTGACCCACAAACAAATAACTATTTCTTCTTTTGAGCAGGAGCTAGAGGCTTGGAGGCCCCTGCTCCAGCTCCAAGCCTTATTTATGAAATGATCCATTTTATATATATATATATGACATATATATGACATATATATATATGACATATATATATATGACAAAACCTAGGTTGGGTTTAGAGGTGGCCTGAATGATATGCAAACTGTGAGGACCTTCAAGAAGCTAAGGCAGGGCCAGGGGGATAAAGAAGAAAAGGGGTACAGAACTTCATATGAATCTCAATATTCCCACAGGTGGGTGCTGAGAAGTGGCAGCAGAAGAAGGGTGAACCTTCAGTAGAACTGGATCTGGGAGCTGCTGCTCCAGGGCAGGAGACTGAGATGGGAAAAAACATGAGGAGTAGTGCCAACCAAGTGCTTGTCAAACCCAAGTCTTGGGCAAGAGAAAATATCAAAGCCACCTGCTAGCCCTTCTCTCCAGATCTCTGATCTGTCTAGAGGCTGGGAGTCCATCTTCCTCTACCTGGCCCTCAATCCTATTTCTAAGCTTGGGCCTGCCTCTGAGGGGTGCTGGGGGACTCAGGTCCCCAGTCTGAGCCAGGGTAGCTTAGAGGGGTGTTTGGAGGCTCCTGGGGCCCCTGGCTGGCTTACAGGCTGATAAGGGTCCCTAACAGATATCTAGTAGCCATGCTCCCCTCCACTGAGGGACCCTGGGAGGAGGTGCTCTGTCCAGACCCCCAACCCAGCTTCCCCTCCCCTACAAAAGGAAACTCCACCCCTCACCCACAATGCAGGGCCTCTTCCCCTGCTCTGTGGCCAGCCCCTGGTCCAGGGAGGCAGGGCAAACCTAGGCTCTGGGGATGAGAACTCCAGCTCTGCCCACTCCTCCTGTGGGTCCCCTCAGCTTCTCAGAGTCTTAGCACTTCATCTGAAGCACCAAGACCCACACTTGCTTTGCAGTGTCACTTTAAAGTGGAATACACTTTGCATGCTTCAAGTAGCATGCTGCAGAGGTTGAGCTGATGATTTAAGGAATAACTTTTCAATCACAGTCGTTTTGTTAAATCTCTATAACTAGGCCAATGTTACATGGTAGTTCATAATAATAGTTAAGTCAATATTATTTGGTAGTTGTTGAAAGCAAGCTGTTTTACTAGCCCAACTTACAAGCATCAAGAGCAATTAAAAGCACAGCTTGCAAACCTCAGACTGTAATACTTAGAGCTAAAACATGATTTTTAATTCTTTCTTAAATGTATTTGGAAACAAGACTTGCATAAATAGCTACCCAAATCAAGCCAACATTTTTCACTTACAGAATACTATCCTAGATATTTTTAAAGAAGCTCAAGTTTCTAATCAAATGTAAACTGAAATCTTTGAACATGTTTTAATCACAAAGAAAGATACTCAAAGCAAATTTTAATTAAGATACTGGGAGTGGTCTTGCGGGGTTCCTGAAATATTGGCAAATCTTGTCATTCTTTAAATTTAAAAGTTAACCTCTGTACTATGGTTTTGAATTATCATGAGGATGACCTGCATATGTAATTAAATCATATCTTTGCATGACCTATAACACATGTGCTTGGTGCTTAGAAAATCACTTTCCATTCAGAAACTACTATATTGAACCTAACTGCTATAATAATTCATTGAATAAAGTCAAATAATGTTCCAAATATTTTCCTAAACCTTAATGTTATTTCACTCCAAAGAAAAAAAAAATGCTCTGGAATTCTATATATTTTATCATTGCTTTTTTCCCCCCTTTTCTCTTCCTTTGTAGCATCAAACTCTTGTGATTGAAAGAGATAGAGGATCCAGCTCAGCACAAAATTAAGCACAACTAGAATCCAACTGAGCTCAGACTTCAGCACACACAAAAAGAAAGAAAACTAGCTTCTAGGAATTCAGGTAAGGTTTTTTGCAGGGTTCAAATTCTGTCTGCAGGATCTGGATTCCCTCCATCTCCCAGCTCTGACTTCTACTTGGTGGGCTTCGAGTCAAGCTCAGGCTCTACAAGGTGGTAAGACAGCTGCCACTACCGCTGAAGCTGTACCTTCTCAGGTTCAGGTCCAGTAGAATAGGGCATGCTTTTCTTCTTACAGCCCCAGCAGGGGACTCAGATGTCCATTGCTAGACCAATCATGATGGCATGGCCAGCAACATCCAGAACTCCACCTGGAAAAACTGAACAAACCCATACCCATGGAAATAACTCTTCCCTAACTCAGAAGCTAAATGTGGGCTCAGGGGAAAGACGGTACCTCAGGGGAAAACTAAAATACCAATAGAAGAGTGTTTGAACACTATATGGCCAAAGTTACATATTAACTTATACCTCAGCTTAACTTTGGTATATAGACATAGATCTATGGCAGCTTCAGAAACTCTATATTTGGGGCCTTAAAGGCAATAATCCATGAGAAGGGGTGCAAGTGGACCTGTCATGATACATTTACATTGAAATCCCACTTTTTAACTTTAAATTGTATATTAATTTGTGGTGACTTGGTGGTGGTACAGATTATAAAATGAATACAGGCCCCCCCAGTCCTTGAAGCAGTCACCATTATAGGATGTGGTTAGGGTTGGCAAACAGGAAAAGAAGGAAGGATCATTTCTGTTCCTGTTTTTCTAATGATTCAAATTCCAGATATTCTGTTTAGTTAAAATATATGGTCAGATTATAACAATACTTATTACCTTTGTTCATTTACGTGGGAAAGAACTTCAAATGTCAGACAATATTTTATTAAATGAATTTCCCCTTATACATTATCTTCCTAGAATCATTTAAAATAAAGATGACACTACATTTCTGTGCATAGTAGATACCCAAAGACCAAATGGAAAGGGAAAACATATAGGATAGACCTTGATAGGAAGAAAAGGGTTAGCAAGAGGTAGAAATAAACATATTTTGGGTCTGAAAATATTGATTTATTCATGTAAATTTAAGTTGGTCATCAAGTTACATAATTTCTAAAAATGGTTAGAATGTTGATCAGACTTCACAGGCAAAAGTGTCACAAAGAGGAGTCTCTAAAGAATTCCCTGAAACTTAATATTTATCCCAGCATTATCTGAAAGAGCTAACTGGGAAAAAGCAAAGCAAAACAAAACAAAAAAAGAAATTTGGGTGTTTTATTGGAAACCACCAAAGACCTTTCACTGCAGCAAGTGCCTCAAAAATCTGTGTTTGTTTTTGAGACGGAGCCTTGCTCTGTCGCCCAGGCTGGAGTGCAGTGGTATGACCTTGGCTCACTGCAACCTCCACCTCCCGGGTTCCAGCCATTCTCCTGTCTCAGCCTCCCGAGTAGCTGGGACTATAGGTATGTACCACCATAACTGGCTAATTTTTTGTATTTTTAGTAGAGATGAGGTTTCACCATGTTGGCCAGGCTGGTCTCGAACTCCTGACCTCACGTGACCCACCCACCTCAGCCTCCCAAAGTGCTGGGATTACAGCTGTGTGCCACTGTGCCTGGCCTTCAAAAATCTGAATAACCACTTGCTCTCTGCCTTGCATAGTGTATGATTAAATCTCCAGTATGTGCACCTTTACAAAGCCAATCCAAAAGGAGGGCAGAGAAGGACTCATCTGAAGCAGCCTGAAAACTTGGAACAGGTGAAGTGACACTCGCTGTGATGATAAATAACATTTCTCACGCGGTAGCAGCAGCACAATGCTCCAACATCAGTGAACTAGCAAGCTCAGAAAGGTCCTCTGGCAAGAGTTGGAAATGTCAGCGCTCCCATTTCCTCCTAATGGAAGAAAAGGATTCTTTTCACATGCAAGCAGCAGGGATCCTGACAGCAGGACCAAGGAGAACCCAAAATATTTATTTTAGTCTGTATTTTTGTGTGTGTGCGTTTATTTTTTATTTTGTATTTGCCTATACTAGCAATCAATTAATTTACCAAATATAGCTACTGAGCAACTTTAGTGAAATGCATGCTCAGCATCTTCAAGTAAAAAATAACAATAAATGAGAGTAACAGGGAGATACAGCAAGAAAATGAAAGTCTCCCTTTGTTCATTATGGGAACTGAGCACTTTTATTCTGTGATATTCCTTTGTTATATTATAAATAATGGTATATATAAATGTTTCCAGATAATTACAATAAATGACACCTACTGTGAGTTTATGATACATTATAAAGCATAAATCTAAACGTTTTATATATATTAACTTATACAATACTCACAACAACCCAGAGGTAAAGTTCCTTCTTTTACAGATGAGGAAACTGAGGCAAAGAGAGTTAGGTAATTTGCTCAGTTAACATTCCTAGTAAACGGCAGAGCTAGGATTAGAACCGGGAAGTCTGCATTTCAAGTCGATGTTCTCAACTCATTTATAGGCAGGATCGCTCCATTCTAGTTATGTTTTCAGTTTATGTAAATTTAAACTCTTCTGATTTTTACATATGTCATCACTAAGTATGCAGAGAGAAAAAAAGGATGAGAAATTGGGTTCTTGAGCATCAAAGGAAAGAAAAGAATGTGATTTTTTTTCTAAAATAAAGTCCAGCACTGCCTTCCGGTTCAAGTACAGGCCCTGTTCTTTGTCTCTTAGAAGAAGAGAGCTAGGTTAGCCACAGTCATCAGCTTGAACAGAAAAAAACAGAAAAGACCCTTTTCACCTATAGGGAGCTTCCAGTTTTCTACTCAGGAAAACAAACATAATTTTACCTGGACTAATAAAATCCTTGACCACAGCTTTGTCATTTCCATCACCTAAATTGAATGCTTCAGCTTCTATATGAACCAAGAAAAAATGGAGTTGAAAAACTTTTTACTCAGAATTCTGTGGCTATCATAGGACACCAAATTTTTATGCAGACTTTGCAAATCTGGAAGCAGATATCTGTAATATAGGGAGTTACATCTACATCCAAATATAATTGTGATATAGTGGTGGTTACCAGCTGCACCCCAGGTGCCCTCATCTGTTAGGACTACATTATCTAAGACACACACAATTCTACTGGGCTTAATAGATTTAAATCAATACCTTGAATTAACACCAGAAAAGAAATGCTGCAAAGGCACAGATACACAGGCATGGAAGAATCTGAACTTACGAAAGAAAACTACAACCTTTTAGGTGAAGTTTTCACTACTGAGTAAGGTGGGTGTGTATGTGTGTTTATTGGGGTAGATGTGTGTACATGTACACATACTGATGTCTATGTAAATATGTATCTATTAAAAGAGACCCTGAAGTAACAACAATATCTTCAATGGAAAAAAAAAAGTATCTTATAGGAATTAAATTTATTCTTTACATGGGAGAATGAAAGTCCAACTCATTCTGCTGGTATAGTAGCATCTGAAAAATCAAGTCTAATTCCCAAGTTCTAAGTCACAGCTTGCATTTTTTTCTATTTTGTTTCAGGGAAACATTTGGAAGAAACCAAGAGTCTTCATCTTTCAGTAATTTAAAAGGACAGAATATGTTATGTCTTGTATTGCTTAAGGATTTTAGTATTTGCAAAGCACTGCAGCATATATGATCAAATAATGAGTTAACATTCTTACATTTATACAGGGATACCATATTAAAGTCTTAACTACTGAAAGAAAAAGGTCTTCTAATTCCATTCCATTGTATTCTGTCTACTTCTTATAAGTGAGCAATACTGTCCATCTCCAAAAGGGTATCTTGAACTCTCAGCTAGCAAATAAAACCTTTGTTCTTTTTAGGACAAATGTTTGAACCAATACAACTCCTTATGGACTCTATAAACACTTCTGCATTAAAACAAAATATGTTGCATAAGTACCCTAATTAAAATTTGGGAAAAGGATCATTAAATCTCAGTTATTCAAAGGGAGCGATACTCATTTAAAGCCAATCTACATGCTTTACCTAGGTAACTGAGGCTAAAGTTATTCTGTGAAGATGATGGTGACAGCAATAAGCAGCTCTTCCTTGTGTATAACTACTTGGCTGGTGAGTCCTTAACTTGAGGAGGATGATTTTCCTCATTTTTGGAAACTACAGAATACTATCTAGAAGGCTGAGGGAGGAAGACAAAGTAGAGCTAGACAGAAATGAAAGCCAGCATGTGCAGTACACAGTGGCAGGTTTTCAGTATCAGAAAAGGACTTTAAAAATGGAGTCTTTTATTAATGTCTCCTCTCAAATGGTAGAAACTGAAAACATCAACTTTAGGCCTACCCTTCATCACTACTTACAGGAGCTAGGGGGTATTTATTCTGTTTTTAGCCATCAGAGCATGACTTTATCATAGGCTAATCTGGGGAAGTTCCACTGCTTTGTGCTACATAGTATAATAATTCCCCAGCCATCCTTGTCCCACCTCTTCATCAGGAAGGGAAAAATGGTCATATTTTATTCATCTCCACATAGTAGCTAGAATGGTGTTTTACATGTAATAGACACTTGGGTGTTTTAAATTTTTCATTTTAAAAATATTATTTTTGTATAACTACATTTTGGGATCCCAACAACACACTTTGTTGAAATTCTTTTGAAATCCTAGCTTGTGATAAATAAAAGTCTATTTTTTCTATAAAATTGCTTTTCCTTCGTAGGGTCTCAAAAAGTCACTCTCCCAAGAGTTCAAATTTCACTTCAAGATCCCAAACAACACAGCATCACATTCGAAGGCAAGATGCTCCAAGATCTGGCCCCATCTTCCTTCCGCATGGCTTCAGCAAAAGCACACCTCATCGATTCCTCGGCAGTCTGAGGACATGCTCATCACTGATATCTGCCAAAGCTCTTTCCCTCACTTTCCAGTTTGGGCACCTGCGATTCCCATTCGTCTTTTAAGGCCCAGCATAAATACTCCTTTATTCAATGAATACAGATGCCATTAAAATTTGGGGAAAGGATAATCAGGTCTTAATTATTTACAGGTAGTGATGCTTATTTCGATTTTTACTCTAAATAGAGTTTATTTAAATCATCACATGTGATTACATACATGCCCGATCACAAAATACTAAGCATATAGAGCCAAGCAAAAACAAATACTATCCCTGCTTTCATGGAACTTCCAATCAGTGGAAGAGACATATTCAACAATGCATCACACTAACAGCTGTATAATTAGAAGAGTTGTGAAGGAAGGAATTGAGCCATTGAGAATGTATAACAAAGCAATAAGACCTAAAATGGGGCATCAAAGAGACTGCCCTGAGGAATTCACATTTCAGATGAGATGGGAAGTAAGATCCAAAGTAAAATAGGTCAAAGAATGAGGCCCTGGGATAGAGCATTCCAGAAAAAGGTAAATATGTCTGTAGGCAGTGTAGAAAAAGAACATGGAGACTTCTAGAAACTGAAAGAAGATCAATGTGGGTGAAGCATAGAGAGAAAGCAAAAGCTATGGAGGCAGTCCAAGGGAAGACCATGCCTTCGAGGTAATGCATCTAGGCTATAGCTTAAATGCAATGAGAAACCTCTCAAACCCTTTCCATAGACCATCCCAGCTACCCAGGCAGGCAGCAAGCTTTCCCTCCTCAGTTACACAAAATTTGTGTTTTTCTCATGGCACCATCTTATTTGGCCTTGTCCTATGGTTATTTGGGTGCACTTCCTCTTACACATCTTGCCTTATTCAGCACCTGCATAGCATGTTGCCTACACTATTTAATAAATGTTGTCTTGCTGGATTAATGATCCATTTACTAGTCGCCAAAGATTATTTTACCCTGAGCCGTCCAATTACTGACAAATGTCTGTTTAGTTTCTTAGATTACCTTAATACTCCGGCTTATTAATTCTAAACTCTTCACTATTGATGGAAGCAAAATTGTATTATTTTGACCTCTTGAACTTCACCATAACACAAAATATGGCACTGTAGTTTTTGGAATTTTGTATATCTCTTTTCAGTTAATTATTATCCTTTTATAATCATAAGATCCTTTCCTCCACCCTTTTCAAGTTAACATGTCTACCGTTCATGAGAAGTTTTCCCTTTACATCTATTACTCAGTGTTGTATTAAGCTTTCCACCATATTGTTGAATATCTCTTCTTAAAACTGATCAAGGAAAAACTGGTTAACATCCTAAGTGTTTTCTCTCCCCTCTTTTGAAATCACTCACAACATATTCTTTAGAAAATATTTTTTAGAATGTTTTAGCAGTATCTTCTTGCCTATCAACATGTTTTATCCTAGAAAGATGCTCAATAAATGTTTATTGAGAAAAGGGGATGGGGAGAGAAGAAGGGATGGATCTTACACCTCTACCATACCCACCTTTATTTTTTCTGCTTATAAATTAAGTTTACAATAACTCTTTCCATACCTTCAAATTGATTTTTCATAGTCAATTTGACTCCAGTTTTCTTTTCTATATCTTATGATTTTTCATCATTAAACTATGAGTAAGCAGAGAACACAGCCCGCTGGAGAAATTAGGCTTGGTCAAGAGCAACACGGACATAGTGCAGTATAGGTCGCCAGCAAGAGATGCTCAGTTCTAAGGAAATAATGACCAGAATATCTGATGGGTCACCAGAGCTCCTAGGAATCAAGTGGCATGAAAGTCATAATCCAAATACTCATTTAACAAGCTGAGACTGGTCTTCCTCATATACCTCTGCAACTTGAATACCTCCCCATTGATTCTAGTAACCTAGAAAGTTCTCAGTCTCTTCAAACTTTAAGACCTCACCAAGACATTTTCCCTGAAAGAGTTTGTCTTGCATCAGAGCAACAAAATATATTCCACAAGAATACATAGGGATTATTCGAATGGGACACTAGAAATTATGTACTGCAGCCATTTACAAAAAGTGCCCCATGGAAAGAAGGGTCAGAGGGAGTTGAGTGTGGACTCCCCCTCCAACATCAGCTACAGAAGTTCTACTTTATCTATTTTTGGTTTTTTTTTTTTTTTTTTTTTTTTTGGGTAAGATGTCTTTGCAGGAAGTCTCTTTGGCTTTAAAATAATAACAAAAAATAAAAATTGAAAAATCACTGACTGGCCAATCTTTTCCTTCTATACATTATTTTTCTATAAAACATATTTCAGGGCATATTTAAAATAAAAATATCTGACTATATATATAGCAGAAATGTGAAGGAGTGACTTTTATGTTTTTTATTTTTTCATGACAAATATTTAATAATTAAAATCCAGCCATCCTAGCCACAAGGAAGACCCGTTAACTGAAGGGAGTTCACATATCCAGGCAAGGATTCTCAGAAAATGTCGAGGACAGAGCCCAGATCTAGGAGCTTCCTGAGTTGACAGTCTATTATCCTTCCTAGTTCAATGAGGGACCACGATATCCTGGGGTTGCAAAGCACAACATAAAGTTTGCAGAGGGAGCCATGTTTTATCGCTTGGTGTAAGGGGTAGCCTGTGTTTTACTGTTAACTGCAATGCTTTTTCAAATGGATGCTTTTGAAATACCCTGGAACGTAAGTTCATAAAAAGAGAACATATGTATAATAAGTATGCTGACTGAATAAATAAGAGTACTCAATGCCCTTGTATATTATACTACATGAGGCAAGGAGTATAAAACACTGACACTGTTTTCTGAAATGCATCCTTTTTGATTTATCAAAGAAATCAGACCGGCGAAATGCCGTGGGGCAGCATTCTCCACTTATGCAGCCCTACGCCAAGTCTCACGAGCAGTGAGAACAAGGAATGGCTTTGATCCCCTGGCTATTTGTCAGCAGCAAGGGCTGCCTCTGGTAGAAGTGAGTCGTGGAGGCACGGGAGATGACAGTACCATTATTCCGTAATACCTTCTGAGTGTTATTATAAAATGACAATATTGTTTTTAGCCCATTTCCCTTAATCAGATTGACAGAATTACAGGTTGACATTATTGTGAAATTTTGTGATGTATCATGTTAACTGTGCCAGTTTGATTAGCCTTGATTGACAGCTTGTACCTGAACAGAAAGTGGAATACCTCAAAAATATAAAGCCAGTGGATCCTGTATGATTTTCTCAGCAAACAAAATCTCTAGCATTTAATTTTTAACTAATTAATAATTTCTTCCTCACCTCTATTACAAATTCATTTATTTCATCCTCATCTTGAGGCTGAAGGCAGAGAAAAATAAATCCAGGCCACAATGATAAAATCAACGTTTTACTTTCTGACATCTTGAATATATTAAGGACAGTCTGCTTGTTTAATGTGGCCCTGGCCTGCATTACCACCAGAGAAAGCAGATTCACCTCAAACTTGATATTCCTACATGAAGTCCAGGCTGAGATATAAGGCCTTTAAAAACATGATATAGAAAGTTAGGCATGGGCACCTATCTGTGTTATCACCACACCTCAATAATGCTTCTCTCTTAACAGCATCCTCATCTGTTATCTAAACAGAAGCTGATATACTTTTAAACTCTAGAACTGGAAGCTAGACTGCCTAGTAAATTAAGCATGGGGTTGTACTTTCCCCTCTGGCTCCAAACGGTGAATTGAACCTACAATTCAAAATGGAATGAGATTGGTAGTTTCCATTCTCCTTACAGAGTAAAGCCATTCATATTGCAAAGCCTAGATATACCAAGAGGTACACCTAGATACCACTTGTAGATTCCACTTGCCATCTGGCTCATAAAACTAGTCATAAAAAGTGGGGCAAGATCCAAGCAGCCTCTTCTAATCCGGAATCTGCTTTACTTCATTCTCTGTATATCTTTAGAAACCTATGACAATTATGCTGCCAGTTTAAACTTACTGTATTACACAAAGGGATTATGCAGATGCTGCCGAGTTCTATTCTCTGGTGCCTGGAGTAGAAATCTCAAGTTCCCACAAAATCATTCTCTGAGCTCTGTGGCAAACCAGATTCTGGGCAAAGCATCCAGTTATGGAAGAAAGCAAACTACCTTTAAAAAATTCAACATGCAATTTTTAAAAATTCTTTTTCTTTTTAGTGTGGATGCTAGAGCAAGAAAGTTATTGTTACTATTCTTGCTTCCTGGACTAACAACCAGTTGATTATACAATTGACAGGAAGGAAATACAACTGCTGAGATGCACTGGGGCATATTTTGTTAACTCACCCACACAGCTGCCTGCTGGCATTAAGCACATGTCCATTTATTCACACATATATTTGAATTTAATAAATATGCTATTCATCCCATAAAGTGTATACTTTCACAGAAGAAAAACACTCTTAGCCCCTCTTTCTCAAAGATTCTATATGCTGCAGGCTGCTCACTCCCTAGTTTTGCTGTATTTCCTAGGGGTAATAACCCCTGTTTGGGATATTTCCTCTCCACTTCAATTCCAGACCCAAACAAGTAAAATACAATCCTGGAATGAAAAGCATGCTCATATCTCTAGTGTCTATTTTCTAGAGTTTTGGTTTATATTGATAACCTGAACTGTGAATATTACATAAACCTTCAGGCTAATAGTGGACAGTCTTGGCAGGTAACATGAATCCAGGCCATTTTAAAAGCTGCGATAGATATATTTAATGCTTTATAATAAAAATACTAAACATATATTGAGTCTATCATTTTCCTGATGGAACTGGCCATGAAACATGCAGCTCCCAAACGGATGTAGAAAAAAGGCTTCTAACTCCACCTCTCTAAAAAGATGGTCAGAAGTACAAAAGACAACATCCATGGAGAAACTGAAGCCTGAGATGGGCTTATCAGACAGGAATTTCTTGGTAGTGACAGCAGTTTGATGGGAAATATCACCAGGCTAAAAAGAAACAGCCAATTTCTGGGGTAAAGACAAGAATACTTTTTTTTTTTTTTTTTTTTTTTTTTAAAGACAAAGTCTCACTCTGCCGCCCAGTCTGGAGTGCAGTGGTGTGTTCTCAGCTCACTGTAACCTCCGCCTCCTGGGCTCAAGTGATTCTCCTGCCTCAGCCTCCTGAGTAGCTGGAACTACAGGCGTGCACCACCATGCCCGGCTAATTTTTGTATTTTTAGTAGAGACGGGATTTCACTGTGTTGGCCAGGCTGATCTCAAACTATTGACCTCAGGCCATCTGCCCACCTCAGCCTCCCAAAATACTGGATTACAGGCATGAGCCACCGTGCCTGGCCAAGGATAGATTATTAAACCTATCTTTCAGGTTTCAAAAGGGGCAGGGTGTCATCACCATGTTTTGGCAGGGCTGGAGAAGATACCAAGTTTTATATCTGTGTGTGACATATATACCACATGCACGCGCGCACGCACACACATACATATATAACAGCATCATCATGGTCAAATACAGAGGCTCTGTAATCAGAATGCCTGTATTCAATTCTGACTCTAAAACTTATGAGACACATGCTTTCAGAGAAACACTCCTCTGGCACCGCACTTTCTCATCTGCAAAACGGCAATGATAAAAATGCATGCCTCATGGATTGTAAGGATAAAGTACAGTAATCTGTGTGAAGTACTTATCACAGTACTTGGCATCTCCAACATAAAAAAATGTTACGTATCACTATTTCTCTCCTTAAGTGACTTGGGAAACACATAGTTACACTTTATGAATGGTATTCTAATTTTATAAAATTGTTTTATTTCTTCTATTCACTCAACAAACACTGACCACCTTCTATATGCCAGGCACTGTGCTGATTGGCATCTCATGATTGAGCACTCCCCAAGGTTGGTTCATTCTAGACTCAGGTTCCATAATAATTTTAAATGTGTACAATTGATTTTTTACATATTTTGTTTTTTGTGTGTATATACATGTGCATGATTATATTGAAGTATGATATGCATGCAGAAAAGCAAACATAATAAGCAGATAGTCTGACGTATTTTATAAAATGTACATACATGTAACCAACAAGTAGCCCCCAAAACTCTTCCCCCGCATTCTCCGTGACCAAATGTAAACTCTCTCCTGACTTCTAACATCATGGTTTAGCTTTGTTTATTTTTGCTTTATATAAAATGAATAGTACAATATGACTCTTTAGCCTCTGGGTTCTTTCACCCAACATCATGTTTAGGACTCAGCCACATCAATGCATGTGGTTGTATAGAATGGATTTTTGAAGTAGAACTGCCATATTAATAATTTCCATATAACCATCTGTGACCAATCTGGTCCAGCCTGGGGAACACGCTCGTCCATTCCAAAGTTCATAACCGAGACAAGATGAGGGCAAATGGCTTTGTGAGACTATGAAATATGAAAGTCTTGGAAAAGACAGATGCTCAAAGAAAGTCTGGTCTTAATTAACACATACTGAGGGTACACAGAGGATGTATGAAAAATGCACAAGGGCCAAAGCAGATGAGAAGACAATGTAGAGTGTTGATAAAGAACACAGACCACGAACTGGCTATTAAGAGCTGAGACTCCTGGACTTGGCAGACCTGGCCCTCCCACATCGACCCATGCCAAACTGTATAGCTAGCTAACCTCTCTAAATCAGTTTCCTCTTCTGGGCTGACATCCATTTCATAGAAAGTTTGCAATGCAAAATTTGGAAATGATTGCAAAGTCATTTGCATATAAATAGTAATCAATAAATAGTAGATAGTGCAACTAAGAGATATGGTTGGTCTGCTTATAAAACTGATTTTGAGGGAAGAAAAAAACTGCATACACAAAGTTACTTGAAAACATAATAAAAACAGAGATACAGACCAATGGAACAGAATAGAGCCCTCAGAAATAATACCACACATCTACGGCCATCTGATCTTTGACAAACCTGAGAAAAACAAGAAATGGGGAAAGGATTCCCTATTTAACAAATGGTGCTGGGAAAATTGGCTAGCCATAAGTAGAAAGCTGAAACTGGATCCTTTCCTTACTCCTTATACGAAAATTAAGTCAAGATGGATTAGAGACTTAAATGTTAGACCTAAAATCATAAAAACCCTAGAAGAAAACCTAGGTAATACCATTCAGGACATAGGCATGGGCAAGGACTTCATGTCTAAAACACCAAAAGCAACAGCAACAAAAGCCAAAATTGACAAATGGGATCTAATTAAACTAAAGAGCTTCTGCACAGCAAAAGAAACTACCATCAGAGTGAACAGGCAACCTACAGAATGGGAGAAAAGTTTTGCAATCTACTCATCTGACAAAGGGCTAATATCCAGAACCTACAAAGAACTCAAACAAATTTACAAGAAAAAAACAAACAACCCCATCAAAAAATGGGCAAAGGATATGAACAGACATTTCTCAAAAGAAGACATTCATACAGCCAACAGACACATGAAAAAATGCTCATCATCACTCGCCATCAGAGAAATGCTGTCAAAATCACAATGAGATACCATCTGACACCAGTTAGAATGGCAATCATTAAAAAATTAGGAAACAACAGGTGCCGGAGAGGATGTAGAGAAATAGGAACACTTTTACACTGTTTGTGGGACTGTAAACTAGTTCAACCATTGTGGAAAACAGTGTGGCGATTCCTCAAGGATCTAGAACTAGAAATACCATTTGACCCAGCCATCCCATTACTTGGTATATACCCAAAGGATTATAAATCATGTTGCTATAAAGACACATGCACACGTATGTTTATTGCGGCACTATTCACAATAGCAAAGACTTGGAATCAACCCAAATGTCCATCAGTGACAGACTGAATTAAGAAAATGTGGCACATATACACCATGGAATACTATGCAGCCATAAAAAAGGATGAGTTTGTGTCCTTTGTAGGGACATGGATGCAGCTGGAAACCATCATTGTCAGCAAACTATCGCAAGAATAGAAAACCAAACACCGTATGTTCTTGCTCTTAGGTGGGAATTGAACAATGAAAACACTTGGACACAGGAAGGGGAACATCACACACCGGGTCCTATTGTGGGGAGGGGGGAGGGATAGCATTAGGAGATATACCTAATTTAAATTACGAGTTAATGGGTGCAGCACACCAACATGGCACATGTATACATATGTAACAAACCTGCACGTTGTGCACATGTGCCCTAGAACTTAAAGTATATATATATAAAAAAAGAAAAAAACCACAGGTAATACATTTTAAAATGGAAAAAAAAAAAAGAAAACATAATAAAACAGTAAGTTGACAAGTACAAAAAAAAAAAAAAAAAAAAACCACAAAATGCCAGTTTGGCGGAATGTACATGCACTGAATTCCAGAAACCCTGCGTTCTAGTCTGTTTCCACCTTAACTAGTTCTTCAACCCTACTCTAGTTTGTATTTGGTCTCATTATCCATTTCTCATATAGAAAAGGAATTATTAGTTCTGAATTCTAAACCCTTCTCCAAACTGTAACAGGAAACCAGATTAAGGGTATTCTGATGAGTCCTGGGCTTAAAGCATGATGTAGATACAGTATTGGACTTGCACCAAGTAGTGGGAGAGGGATTCAGGTGGAGGGAATAGGGTAAGTAAATATGGAGAGAATTAGTAAGTTAACTCGGAAGCAATGAGGTAAGTAAACAAGGAGGGCACGGGGTAGGTAACAGCAGTCACATGTAGTCAGCCAGGCAGTCTGTCCGTGTGTGTGCCCTGTCGGTTAGCCTCTCTTTCTCGCTTCCTGCTCAGTTGCTCACACATCCTCCTTCCCAGGACCTACACGCCTCACCTCCTCCGACTGTGGGATTTGTAATCACAGAAAAGTCTGTAGACTAATCCGTGGGAACTCCAGAGCCATTTGCAGCTGCTCTAAATTGCTCCATTAAAAAATTCTTAGTGCAATCTACATTGTAAAACTTCATGTTTAACAACAAAATGAGCTTGCAGCAAGATGCCCATACAATAAAAAGACAGCAAGCTTCGCAGCATTTCCAAGAGATATGGTTATTCCAAAACCATTTTCACATCACGTTTTTTCTCCCACAAATAACTCCAAAAAGGAAAAGTTTCTTTCTATATTCCTGTATTTTATTTTTAAATTTACAAATTGTATTTCTAGGCTTTTGTTATCTAAAGCTAAACATCCTATCTGCAAATTAGATTTTTCCTGAGCATTGCTAGCCATGCATCTTCTGGATGACTCCAGGGATAACCACCCTTCTCTGCTCAGGAAGTAGCCCAACTCCCACTTAGGAAATGATTTTACGGAAACCACGGCTGCTGTTTTACCATGGAGAAATATCATATTTTCACTGCATCAAAGGGATATTCCTTTGTTTCTTTTTCTATCTTCTTCACAGTGGGAAAAGTAGTGATTTCAGAAACCGCATTGTCAGAGCAAGTCAATCCTCTAACTAGAGTGGAGAAGGCTATAAGAAAGTAGTGCACTTAGAAACTACCTAATTAAAAAAACTACGAAGACAGTCAAATTTTGATTTTAAAAGAAGTGCCAAGAAAAGCCCTCACATTCATGCTATTATCACTTATAATAGCACGAAAGAAACAACACTAGAGAGGAGATGGCAGAGTCACTCATTCAAGCCGATATTCAGTAACCCCACAAGGAGACAACTATCCGCATTCAATAAGCACAGGTATTTAGAAACTAAGAGTCCTTTCAATAGAAAGCATCTGGGGGCATGAACACAGTACAATACCATTATCTGTTTATCTGTCTCATGGAATTTTTTAAAACAACCATCATTACTATCTCTGTATCCACGGATAGTTGGTAGAACGAATAAAGGAATGAATAAAAGCACTGTCCACACAATGCGATAAAACTTTCTAGAAGGTAATTAAGGTAAAGAAACTCTACCAAGTATGAGATATAATTATATGAAATTCTATTGAGGAAATACAGTAGTAAAAATACTGATCTATGTAGGACCTGTGAAAGAAGTAGAAAGAGCCCTGGACTCAGGAGGCTGGGGTGAGCCCTGCTATAGCCATTTAACTGGCTACCTAATCTTTGGAAATCAACTCATGGATTGTATTTCAGGCATATACCAGGCATTAAAAGCACAACAGGGATGATACAAGTCATGCTCCCTGCCTTCAAGTGTCTCATCAGCCTGGGGAGGGGAGACAAACTAACAAAGACACCCCATGAAGCAGTGTAAGGGGTGCTATGACAAGGTTAAGGGTAGGATAGGATGGGATGGGGAAGGTTACAAGGCACCACCGGTGCTCCTGGCAAAGTGCAACAAATTCAGTCACAACTAGGAGGAAGGCGGGAGGAGTTGAAAGAGTGGCATACATAAAGGTTTCCATTCTATTTGGACTCCTTAAAAAGTGAGGTAGATTTAGGCTTCTCAACAAGAGGGAGCAAGGGTGGGGGAATGGGGAGTAATCCAGGCAGGAGGCACTGCAGGTACAAACGTCTCAAGACAGAGAAAGAGAAGCGGTGGATCTGTAAGAGGAGGATGTCACACAGGGTTGTGAGAGAGACAAGGTTACAGAAGGAGGCAGAATCTTTTTTCTTGTCTAATATATTATGTTTTTATTGTGGTAAGTCCATTTAACCTAAGACCTAGTTCCTTCACTAACCTGTAAGTGTAGAACACATGTTTGAGAGGAATTGAGTGTAACAGCATCCCTGGGCCTCATTGTTGTTGACTGTTGGCCCCATCTGCCATTCCAGAGATGGGTCATTGAGTTTATATGGTCAAGATGAAATGGAAGGAGAAAATATTTTACTCAATAACTATGGAGTATGCCATATATTCTCCAGGTCATCTTAAATGCACAATAAATTAATCCTTAATTCTTAACCAAATGATGGTCACTAATGTTCCCATTTGATTAGCAATCAGAAAGGTCATTTTCCCATCCATGTGTAAAGAAGTGGGAACTCATGGAGGGAACCAAGTCTCTGACTACGGCGGCTCTGACTCCCATTCATTTGTTTTCATTCCTCATGCCATTTGAGTTCAACTTCTGATAATCAGATCCTTAAGTTGCTCTGAGTGCCAAATGGATATTTTATTTAAAGTATGTTCTCATTTTCCATATGACTATGCTAGGAATGGAAACATGAGTGCTCCATAAGCCCCTTAATTAATCTTGGAGAATAAATGTGCATGAGAGCCACTTAGGAAGTCATATATTTTCCATCTCCTTGGACGTTTCCAAAGTGCACACTAGCATAGTGGTTACAGCGTGGGCTCTATAGGTCACATCTGACCTCTGTGAGTGCAGGACTGCAGGCGGGGTACTTCACCTCTGTAAGGGTTCGCTTCATCATCTGCAAAATGAAGGAGCTCATAACTACTACTGGCAGATGTTGAGAAGATTATATATAGAGATAGATATGAAATATGTAGACCAGTGACAGGTACATAGAAAGTACACATAAACAATACATATTATGCAATGTGAATTTGCTTTTTCCTTAAGAAACAGTTCCTTTCTTTCTCATTATTTGGAGAAACAAAATCATTTTTAAGGTAATATGAGTTGTAATTTGATTACTATCTAATAATAAACAGTGCATGTAAGTGGCAGATTTGTGGCTTCAAATCAAGCATCTATACATAGAGACTTTTCATTTCTATTAGTATCATACTCATACTGACCTGCCTTTGCAGCTTCCTACCCATACTGGCACACACTACTCATATCTGTGTAATGCATTTCTGTGATTGCTTCTACATACAAATTCTTTGAAATTCCGGAGTTTGCAGAAATTATATAGAGTTAAGAATCTTAAAAGAAAATAAAGCACTGTTTCTATGAAGAAACAACAGCTCTTATGTCATTTGAAGTATGACCCCAAAATACAGCCAAACATGAGGGTACGTGAGGTATCCAGGGGACAGAGAAGTACATTTCCCCTAATATTGTGGTTTCTTCCTCTAATATCTTTTGGCTGTACTTTGGGATGAGGACAGCATGTGCAAGAATTGTTTTATTTTTAACATTACACTTCATTCTGAAAAAGATTTAAATAAGTTTACAAAGATGCAAACAATATAGCATGATACAATAATTGAACAACAAATAAAACCTATAAAGAAAGGAGAAAAAGGGTGGTGAATTAAGAGGAAAATAAACAAAGTATTAAATAGTAATGTGCATGCCAAGAAGTCTTCTGAACCTGATAGGAGGAGGTCACAACTCTGATCCTCACAGGGTTTGCAGCATCCATGATTTAGAGACACACTAGTTACGAGATGCCTAACTATTCCTTTATAGGACCACAGAGAAACCTTTTCCACAGGTCCTCAGAGAAAGGAAATCTGATATGTGATGCTCACAACAACTTTCTTACGGTAAGCACAATGATTAGTGGTTTTCTTCCTTTCTTTCTATTTTGTCTGTTTCCCCTAAATACTAAGTCTGATGCCACAACACAATTCAACCTGAGAAATTCTCTAATGGACCAAAATGATACAGTCTAGTATGAGGCTTTCCAATAGCTTGTGAAGAGTCATCTGTAGAAGAATAGATAGTGACAAGGAAATATGCCTTTCTGAAGGCAAGAAAATGTGGTCAGATGATGCCTATGCCTCTGTGAGACTTGTTGAAGTGTCATTTGTGTGTATGTTTGTGTATGTGCTTTATATTCTAGAAACATAAATTGATAGTGATAGCACTTCAGCAAGTTTCAGTGACCTCAATCAAGTTAAAGGAAGAAGGATAACCCAAATACTCAAAGACGGTTAATAATGCCTATATCATAGAAACTCTGCCTTTCTTTATGGATCCACAGAAAAATGTAATGCTAAGCCAAACACTACTACCTGCCGGTAACAATGGCAATTCACTATAATGAAATGAACAGCAGAATAGTAATCCTGGGCCCTAAGTGACCTTACTCTGTGACCATGGGCATGTCATTTATCCTCTCTGGCTCTCTATTTAATCACATGTAAAGTGTGAACGATGGACCAGTCATAACATTCAGCAATTATGGAACAAGCCTTTGTTTGATACATAGAATCAGTAATATCCATCAGCATCCCTTCTCTGCACAATGTGCTCATAATAGACCGTGGGGCAGAGTCACATATGGACAGCTGATGAGTAATTTTCAAGTTTCTTAAATCTCTCGTTTTTCTAGGGGAATCTCAAGAATGGAATGAGCAATAATAGAAGTCAAAGGAACAGGGTTAGGCTTCTGTAGTCTTTGAATCAAAGCATCCACTTTAAAATGGATTTTAAAATATTTAGGAAGGGATTCTCATGATGAGACAGTACAAATCAGAGCCGTCTGCATATGTGATGGTGTTATCCATTCAGATGGGCTGAAATAATAGTCATGAATCTCAGTTTCCCATCCCCCAGCTGCAGTCCCACCAGCCTATCCCCTATTCAGTCCCGCTCCAGGCTAGCAGTCGAGCAGACTAGTTAAAAGACAATTAGTCCAATTTCACATTCTCTAGCAGCCGAAAAATTTCATGTTATTTCAGTCACAGTGGATGGATGCCAAGTTCACTGGAAGCAGCCCGGCTGATTTATCCAGTCCATTTTAATACTTTAGAAATACTGTTAAAACATGGCTGTCCTAATTACGCAGGGATCAACGCACAGTGTCCCTCTCACCCAGGATTCTCCCAGAAGGGCTGCAATCAGCTGCATTCCCTTTAATTTCACCATGCAATTCCAACTAATTTCATCCTAGTACAGTGCTGTCAGACAACTCCCATGCCTCTGCGGTTTTAATCGATTAGCTCAATGTCTCTATAATGCATCACCAGCTGCCAGGCACAGAACTGGACGCTTTGCAAGCATTTCAGCTAAAAGACAGTTTAATTACTACACCAGCATCTCAAAGGCATAGGCACAAAGCCTTGGAATCAAATTATTAAAATATTTGGTGTCAACAAGCCACTTTATAACTGAACAAACAATGACAATCCAAAAGATGAAAATAAGGAGAAAGTCAGTTTTTAAATTGTGAGTAAGCTTTTCATGGACTCTAATATATTCAAGCAAATAGACTGGCTTCAGCATTACTGCTTCTCTAAGGCCATTGTGTTCTTGGCCATTCTTCTGTGGCATATACGGCTATTGGGGACACTTGACAGACTTAGAATATTATCCTTCAATGGAACAGAAAAGACTGAGGTACCCAGCATTAGCAAAAAAAGTAGAATAAGTTACAGGTTTGATTACCCCGTACTCACAAACAACTGGCCTCTTGTTCATATATTCTGTAACCGTCAAAGTTTGCACAAGTAAAATTAAAGTACCTGTGGTCAACACATACTACTAGATAAATAAATGTAATATTCAAGCCAGAGAACTTTTAAAATACATTGAAGTTAATCAGTTTATTATGACATGTTTTTTACCCAGTCTGGGCAACAAACCAGGAAAATTGTGAAAAGAAGAAAAAATTCTTAGTCCTGACTTAATGATATGTACAGAATTGTGCCAAAATAAGCAAAGAAAAACAATTTTTTTTGAGGCAGAATCTCATTCTATAGCACGGCTGGAGTGCAGTGGCGCAATCTCGGCTCACTGCAACCTCTGCCTTCCCGGTTCAAGCAATTCTCCTGCCTCAGCCTCCCAAGTAGCTGGGACTACAGACATGCACCACCACGCCCGGCTAATTTTTGTATTTTTAGTAGAGATGAGTTTTTGCCATGTTGCCCACGCTGGTCTCAAACTCCTGACCTCAAGCTATCCTCCTGCCTCATCCTCCCAAAGTGCTGGGATTACAGGCGTGAGCCACCATGCCCAGCCTGAAAAAAATGTTTAAAATATCTATTTCTAAATCATCTGTCACAAAACATTCTAAAGATGATAGTCAATAAATTTCCTAAGGCCATCAGGAAATCTAAGAAACCTATCATCTCCAGATCCCATGACAAGATGTCGAGTGAAGGTCTTTGCTTTGTTTGCTATCTTTCCTTAAAAAGGTCCTACATAGTGTAGAAAAAAGGCACTGACTACAAAACAAATGGTTCCCAGAAAACTCTCAGACAAACGTATTCAGTTGCACTATCGTAAAGAGAGGAGAGTATCAATATGAACTCTTATCTCCTTAGTATCAGAGGCAAAAATCCAGTTACATACAAAAGTCAATAACTTGTTTCAACAAGAATTTGGTATATATAAGGAGTAATGGTTTTACATTAAGTTTTGGTATTTTACTTTCACTTCTTGTAAATTCCTTCTGATTATAATTGCTAACTGGGTGACATACTAATGATGAGCTATGATGGGCAGAGTATCTCCCGGCATAATTCACTGAACTTGAGTGGTGACTCACCCCCAACCACCCATGTAAAGAAGGGAACTAGCTACGTTACCAATAGTTACCTTTTGAGTTTAATTTGAAGCAGTAGAATATCCTTTTTGTACTTTCCGAGAAGTTACCTGTTTTCTACTTCTTCCTTTCTTGACAACATATTATTGGCCCAGTGGGAACACCCTCTGTAGTTCCTTAACGCTTTCAACATGTTTCCATCTGTGTTATGTAATCCACATAATGTGCCATCAGAGTCAGTAAAGCAGCCTTTACTATTTCTATTTCATAGATAAGCAAACAGAGACTCAGGGAACTTCACTGACTTTTCCAGTGTCTCATAGATAGTGGCAAAACCGTGGTCAAAACTCAGGTTTACCGATGATCATCATCTGCTTTTTCCTCAGTATTGGCATGGGTCTTAATCTTGGAGTCAACTGTAACAAACAACCTTTCTTTCATTTTACAATATTTATGCTTAAATCTTAAACATATACTTAAAATCAATTTTGCAATTATTTTAACACACATATTTTTCTGAACATTACTTTTTTCCAAGTTTCTTATAAGTTGGGTGGCCATACAATTTATCACCCAAAAGGAGACCCTTGAGTGTAAAGGGGGTATGTTAATCACCACACTGGAATAAATGGGTGCAAACAGGCACTGATCCCGGGACAGGTACCCACTACCAAGGAAGCTATTCAGAGATAAGCTTCTTGTGTGCTGAGACTCTCAGCCAGAACTCAAGAACTACAAGGTAACAGGCCACGCCCATTCAGCATACATGCTTGCCTATACACAGTGTTAGGCTGCAGGGCTTCTGACATTTGTTTTTAATTCATTGTCATTAAAGCATATCAGCTGCCATTATTCATTTGCAATCTATCTTTGGGTCTCACAGACACTTCAATTTGGGTTCCTCATTCTAATTATTAGCTTTTAAACTGATTTTTTTGCAGTTCAAAAAGAGTTAAATACTGGCAATTTTGTGTGATTCACCCTGCTATTTTGAGCATTTCTAATATTTCATTCCCAGGGTAGAATACTTTGTATTCTGATATTATATAATGCAAGATCCCAACTATTTTTCTGAACTCTTCCTTCCCCCCAATGTTTTCTTGATTGTCTATGTGCTCAGAATTACGCTAAAAAGCTCTCTACCCCCGTGCTTTTCAAATTCCAGGGTGAAAAGGTGATATGAATCACCTGAACATCTTGTTAAATTGCAGAATCTGATTCAGTATGTCTAAGATGCTGCATGTCTAACAAGCTCCCAGGTAACATCAATGAGGTTGATTCACGGACCACACTTTGAGGAACAAGGCTCTACACAGTATTGTTCTGGCAGAGAAAAGTTGTATTGGCAGCTTCATTAGCGACTAGCTGATGACTCTAGGCAAGTTAGTCAAATCCTTCCAACCTCTGTGTCCATCTACCTAAAGTGACACCTATCTCATAGGATTCTTTTTAGGATGAAATAAGTTCAAAATGATTAGCATGGTGCCTGGTACATTATTAAATGAAATAGTCGTTATTATTATTATTACCTTTAACAAACACAAAGCAAAGAGGAGCTCTGCCCTAGGAGCTATGGCTTACCCAGAGATTTCTAAGTATGGTCCCGGAACCACCAGCATCAAATATCCTAAGAACTTGTTAGAAATGTAAATTCTCAGGCCAAAACCAGACCTACTGAATCAGCAACCCTGAGGGTGGGGCCCAGAAATCTGTGTTTAATAAGCTCTCCAGGTGATTCTGAATAACACTGAAGTTTGAGAACCACTAGTACTTTTACATAGGAATAAGCTTTTTAACTTAGAAATATTTACAGCAGAGTTATTTCATGGGTTTGACCTCATTTAACTGTGATGTTTGTGATTCTTTTCATGTCTATTATTATGCTGTTCTTCAAGAGAAAATCTTCGTGTCCTTTCTGCTCATGCAAATTATATACATACTCACATTAAAATTTTACGTAGAGCTTCTTAACATTTTTTAAGATAAAAGCATTTACTTCAAAATGTGGTATGATATATTTGAGTTGAATATTACTGAAGTTAGAATGCTTTAATTTAAAATCTGTTTACTTTCCTTTTTTTGTCAGTCATGCTTTAGAGATATGCTCGATCTTTAAGTACTGTAATTAGAAAGTGAGTACCATTTATTCACACCAGATTGTAAAATGAAGAAGAGCTATAAGAATTGTTAGAGTAGTGGTTTTTATATCCTCAAAATGATTTTCATATATTTGTTGTATCTTTCACATCATTCTTTTTTTTTCCCCCTTATTCTTCTTGAGATACTTTTTTTTTTACTTGGCTTCTAGGACTCTGAAATCTTCCTATTGTCCTATCAAGTCATTGGCTGGATCTTCTCAAAGTTCTCATCATTTTCTGATCTATAAATATTGGCAGGTCCTAGAGATCCTTTCCCAAAACTGTTCCTTCTCTATACACTTACCTCTAGGTGACATCACGTAGCCCTCTGACTGTAAATGCCAGATACATACTCATAACTCTGAAATGTATACTTCCAGTCTGAACCTCCAATCTTACTATAGACTCACATCCCATTGTATTGACTTGACATCTCCTTAAAGTTAACTTGTGCAGAGTTGAACTCCAGATTCTCTCCATTCCAAACTCGTGTGTTTCCCAAGGACTTCACAATAGCTCAGGAAAAAGCTTTGTAAACAGCCTTGTCTTTCTTTCGTCTCTCTCAAATGCACATCCAATTAACAGATTATGCTGAGTTTAGCCTACAAAATATATCCTGAATTTCATTCCTTCTCGCCCCCTTCACCACACTCTAGTGTACACCACCCTTCTCTCTCACCCAAACCTCTGCAACAGCTTTCTGAACTAGTCTCCCTGCCTCCACTTTAACCTTTCCTAGTATACTTTCTACACAGGAACTAGCATAATATTTTTATCACTCAGACCAGGTCTGTACCCCTCCTGAACCCTCCCAACATCCTCCCTTCCCTCTTAGAAAATCTAAAGCCTCTGTCTGGTCCCGGCTACCACTCCAAACTCACCCCTTTCTCATTCTGCTCCAGCAATTCCAACCTCCTTTCCTTTCCCAGATTCCATCAAGCCTACTCCCATGAGGGCTCTGCATGTGGCCCCTCTGTGGCCTCTTCTCAGGGATCTGTATCACTTGCTCTATCACTTCATTGAGGTTCCTGCTTAAATGTTGCCTCTCAGAGAAGCTAAATATTTGGCATCCCATCAAAAATGTCATCCCCTATTGTACTTTACTCCTTTCATCCAGCCCCTTATATTTTTAAAGCACTGTTACTAATATCACATATGTATTTGTTGATGTTCTTCTCTGGCAGAAGGTAAGTTCCGTGAAAGCAGGGTTTTGTTTGGCTCATTTGCCTGTTCCAAGTACCCAGCATACAGTAGGCACTAAATGAGTACTTGATAATTCTGAAAAATAAATAATTGAAACTCAGATACAGTGAATTGCATATGGTAGCCAGTTAATCAGTGCCAGAGCTGGGACTAGAAAGATTTCTTGCTTGTCAACACCCATGCATCCCCCATTTGACCACACTGCCTCCACACTTTGGCACATCCACTGGGAATCAAGCAACTCTTTAAAATAGAAATAAGGGTCTTTCTTTTGTTAATGGCTATTTTTATGTCTCTGGATCTTCTTTGTAAGAGAAAAATACTTGGAACACTATCTAAAATATCATCCCCTATTACTCTCTGTCACCCAATTCTGCTTGATTTTTCTTTGTAGCATTTATCATGGCATTATATGTGCATTTGTCTATTTCTCTCTCTGCTAGGATGTAAGCTCTGGTGGGCGTATGGCTTTGTTATGTTTACATAGTAGGCACTCTATGAGTGTTTCGTGAGTGAATCAACAAATCAAGAAATTTTACAGTCTACCAATCATTCTCTCAGAAAGCCAGAACTCTACCTTAGAAGAAACAAAATTTTCTATGAGAAGAGTATTTATATGTTTACAGACATTCTGCTGTCATAGTATCACTTATCTTAAAGCATGAGAAAATAATCATTATAATTTCTGTTTGTAATAATTTATAAATTACCTTCTATATGCCAAGTATGATATGTTCATTATCTTTGATCCTCACAATAATCCTGTGAAATAATTACCATTATTATATTCACTTTACAGATGAAGGAATTAAATGAAGCTCAGGAAAAAAAAAAGAAGTAACTTGTTTAGGATCTCAGAGTTAGGAAGTGGTAAACTTGGGATTTATCCTAGAATCAACACTTTTATGGCTTTCAAATTCATGAGTTTTCCAAAAAAAAAAAAAAAATAGTTCCTTAAAACTGGGACACCATTATTAAAAATAAATATTATTGTTCATAATGGAGAGATGGGAGGACTATAACAAATGGGGGGTTTTGCATTTCCTTCTGGTATGGCAGAAGGTTACCAATTTCAGATAAGATCTGTAAGAGATACTACACAAACCTTGCAGATAGCCACGGTGAACAAAGAGTAATTCATTCCTTCTAATTACTGTGTTAACTGCATTCATTCCCATCCTCTCTACTTCTGTGTTCTCCTGGTAAGTACATTTAACACTTTACAAGTCACAGAAATAGTATATTCATAGCTCTTTACCAACTATCTCAGGTCAAATTAACCCTACTTTCAATGTAGAAATGACTAACAAAACCTAAGATCTAATGATGATGTAGCCATCCACACCAAGTGTATAGCTGCACCTACTGTTGCAGACACAGTTCACCTGAGAACAGAAAGCATGAAACTGTAAGTATCAATATGAAGTAACCCAGTAGGGTGAAATCAAGGTAGGTACCTTTGGTGTTTTCATAGGAAACTAAGTACTGGGAATCTGAGAATAACTTTATTGTGTGCTCTCACACCAAAAAGTTATAGAGCATATATTTATTATATCTAAGGAGTCACATATAGCTGTGTGGCTTTGATTTCTTAAAAATTAGGTTTGTGAAATTACGTTTTGAAAAGACTTGGCCTTTGTTGAAACAGATCAAATAGTCAGATTATACTAATTTATTATGACTATGTACTTAAATTCTGCCATCAAAGCCAAACTGAAAAAGCAAAAAAGAAAGGAAGGAAAACAGCCAGGAATATTGTCAATTGAGTCAGAATACTGTGAGTAGACAGGTCCTTTAAACATGAATTCCATCCTGGATGAATCTATTATGGATTTGACTTCACAAGGAAGCAAAATTACTTAATTCATTATCAACCTACCCTGATTTAGATCTATGCATGTGAAAATCTCTGTTACTAATTTTAATTGCACTATTCCCTCTCTACAGGGTACTGTTAAATTGGTTTGGTGAAATAGTAGTGAATCACATCAAAGTGGTGGGCTACATTTTATAATATATCTAAATAACTATCCCATTTTCCCAGCATGTTGCCATGCATTTTAAGTATTAATATTATGACTCCAGTTTAGAAGAATGTAGCCTTTTCCTTTAAAATAAATTTTCCTGCTCTTTTAGCACTGTTAAAATTGGGCTGGATTTTAAGTGGCTAACGAGTAATAAAAGAGCAATATCTGCTGCAGGGAACCACAAAAAACATGCTGGCGGGCACATAAAATATGTTCATGCAAGTCACTTGCAGATACATCATTCTGATACAGTAATGGTTTTTCCAAACTAAGTGGGCTCCCTTTTGTAGCTATACTTTATTATCTGGATTCTTATTTTCTCTCTTACCCTTGGATCTTTAAAGAGAAGCATTTTTTCTCACATGCACATTTGTAAATTCAGAGAAGCAGAAAGGGTCAAGAGAAAAGCAGCAAACTCGTGATTCAGATTTGAGAACTTGCACAGGCACTGCCACTGTCGTGCGTCTATGACCTAAATTCTGTGCACTGTTTTAGCTTCCCCAACTAATGAAATGATAAAAGATCCTTGAACTTTTCTTACATGAAAATGTAGCCCTTTAAAAAAGTTGCTGGAGTCCTGGCATCTGTTTCCCTATGGGGAGGCATTGTGGTCAAAGGAAGATGCTTAGGCGTGAAAAGCAGAAGGTCTAAATTCCAGAACCTGCCTAAACTCTAAACTCATTTCCTGGTCAGCTGGGAGAACACTTCCTCAGAGTACGGTGTTTAGCTATATCATTTATGCAACTGAGATGACTCTGAGTTTTATAGTTTGCTCTTGGATCAGCTTAGGTAATGCTTTAAGTCAAGACTAAAAGGAGGCTAGTTATGAAGTGAGAGGAATAATGCATATGAGAAGGGATGGGTCTGAACTGAGGCAGAGTCTATGGAAACAGTGGGTAGGGCCAATTGTAAAGATAGTTAGGACCTGGAAGCCAGCTAGATATGGGAGACCAGAGAAAAGGGGAGCGACATTAGGATGGCATGCAGTTAACTGATGGTAGTATTAATAGGAAAGGAGATACAGGCTAGAAAAGAGCATATTCGCGGACATGGTTACCTTGAGATGTCTGGTGTTAAATTCAATTTAGTCTAATGCTGTCTCCTTACATATTCTAAGTCCAGCCTAAATGTTTCTCCATACATAGAGAACTGTAACTGTGTCAACAGACTGTAACCTACTCTTGTACCAATCACTGTGTTTTGGCCAAAGGCGGCCAACTGTTCAAACCATATTCAAATAAGGCAAACACTGAGCTGTAACCAATCCTGCTGTTTCTGTACCACACTTGCGTTTTTTGTGTGTCACTTTCTTTTTTTCTGTCCATAAATCCTCTCTGACCATGCCACAGTATAGTGTCTCTCCAAACCTATTCTGATTTGGGGAAAGGGGGCTGTCCGATTTGCAAATCATTGTTAATTTGTCTGACACTTTAACATCATAAAGCTACAGGGAAAGAGTTAGGAAATTGGGGTCTAGAATTTAGATGAGAAACCAGTACAATCAACCAGATTTGGGAGTCACTATTTCATTGAAAGTTTTTTTGTTGGACAGTCATTCATTCAGCAACCACTGAGTGACTGCTTACCACGTGCCACACACTTATTCCGGTCCTAGAGATACAACAAAACAAGTACCCCTTATCCAGAGATTAAAGCCAAATCTATCATTTTTAATGAGTTTATTCTACATACCAGCACTATGCAAAGTACTTTAAAAAATCACATAATTCTCTAGGTTGTTCAAGATGGAATAAATATTATAGCTTCCAATTTATAGATAAGAAAATGGGGCCTCTGAAATTTTAAATAACTTTCCCCAAGTCATAGAGCCTATAAGGAGAAGAGTCAGGATTCAAACCTAGGTTTTATTCCACTTCTAAAACTTTCAACTCCTACCCTGTGTGGAGTGAGAACACAAGAGACCTACAGAGAAAGGTTGAGAGAGGCCCCTGTTTAAGGGCGGGGCCAGCAGAGGATGAGCTCATAACCAACGTAAGGAAGAAAGTGCCAAGAGATTTAAAAGAGAGGAGATTTGCACCAGAAACCAGTGGGAGATAGTGAGTCTGGGGAAGAGCGGGGGATTCAGGGGACAGCCCACACAGTCAAAGGCTGCCAGAGGAGTCAAGCCACACACTGTGCAGACCAGCCACTGGAGTTAGAGATCAGAAAGTCAACGGCACAAACACAGGGACCGTCAGAGCCCAGGACTGAGGAAAGATCCACAGGTGGCAACAGCAATTGAAAGAATATACCAACTAATTTAATTAGAGAGAAAGTGGGAAGTAAAGTGGAAATGCTGGGCCAAAGTAAGGGGAGGAATTAGTCAAGATGACAGTTTAGCTGACATAATTCTGCTTTGTAAAATTGTAAAGAGATTTCAGATTCTTTTTAAAGCAAAACTGTCAGTATCACCACCCTTTGGTAGAGTTTTGCTTCTCCCAAAGTAACTGCTTTGGAGGAAGACTATTCACTCCTTGTAACGTGTTGTCGACCAGAATTCCAGTGATATTTTGATGAAACAAAGTAAATGCTTGTAAAATTAGGCTGGGAGTGGTGGCTCACATCTGTAATCCCAGCACTTTGGGAGGCTGAGGCAGCTGGATCACTTGAGATCAGGAGTTCAAGACCAGCCTGGCCAACATGGTGAAACCCCGATTCTACTAAAAACACAGAATCTAGCCGGGCGTGGTGGTGCACACCTGTAGTCCCAGTCACTCAGGAGGCAGGAGGCTGAGGGAGGAGAATCACTTGAATCCGGGAGGCAGAGGTTGCAGTGAGCCAAGATCATGCTACTATACACCAGCCTAAGTGACAGAGTGAGACTCTGTCTCAAAAAAAAAAAAAAAAAAAAAAAAAAAAAAATTAAATGTAGTAAACATTCATTTCTCATCTGGCCCTTCTAAGAGATACTTAAGATCATGACTCTGATTCAGAAACTAAATCTGTAGCCAAACCTAGTAGTTTAGACAGAGGTCATGAACATCCCACTGCTATAATTACGGGTACTATGATCAAGGAGGTGGTGTTCTTTGTGGAAGAAATGTACAGCAACTGAGTCCTTAAGAAAAGACTGCTGAATATTATATTAAAATCATGTGAACAATTCAAACCATGATTTGCCTAAGATGCTGAGCAAAACAGGATTGAGAAACATGATTTCTGGCAGGAGAAAACAGATTACAAGTGCTACACAAGGAGGCTGGCCCTAAGCCTGGAATTTGATGAGCACTTGAAGGCATCACCTTGATCTTCATCAGCTTATTCATTGTTGTTGAAAATTTACAGTCACTTAATTTATCCATGTTTTGGAAAAAAGAAAAAACAGAACAACATCATAGTAATAACAATCAGCTTGATCTTTTTTTTTTCTGCTTTCTCTTTGAAAAAGTCATTAAGGATCATTCAAGAGCCCATCCTTTATTTCAGATTACATTAATAACGAATATAACTAATTTAATTTTATAAATACCTTGTCAAACAATATTGTCCCCCCAAATGGATATATTACAGTACATGCCAGAACAGAGGAAGGTGAGAGAGAAAGTGCTAATTTAATTATGCTAATACTGCTCCAGTAAGTGTGGAACCAGATGGTACAGCAAACAAACCAGGGAGGAATTTTTTTAAATTAGATATTTTTTAATAAATATTTGTGCTACAAATCTCTACATTATTAGCACTGGTGGAATTATCATCCTTTTTTAGGCATGTTATCTACAAGGCTGTTGGGAAGCTTCTCTTGGGGCTCAGAAAACCACACCCAAATGAAAGCTTCAGAAGCAAAGGACTCTTTCTGACCTCCTGCTCTCTCGTCTCTGGCCTCTCCTTCTCCCCACACGGCTAGGCGCAGAAATCAGAATCCTCCTTCCCCAAGGTGAGTCACGGAAACCAGAACCCCCTTTCCCTGAAGCCAGCCATGAGACCTAAATACTACTCTCTTTCCCTCTACCTTTCTGTGTGAAAACTGGCCATAAAGAAATTCTCTGACCTCCCCTGTTTGATTATAGGACTTAAGACCCTCATTCCAAACAGAGTCCTGCCTTATACCCAGGAGGAAGAAATGCTGCACGGAAAGGCCAAGAAGAATCGGAACAGAGAGGCCTTGCGGGGTCTCCCCACTCAGTCTATGAGCCTTAGATCAGACCCTTTTTACCCAGTCATATTTCTATATGACTATCCATACTTCTTTGTTGAACCTAAGCACACAAAAAGATGGTTTCTCTGTATTTTGGGGTCTTCGTTCTAAAGGTTCCCAGTCATTTAAACTATGATCAAATAAATGTATATGCTTGTTATCCTATTAATCTTCCTTTTCTCAGTTGATTTTCAAACAGTCAGAGGGTGAAGGGGAGGCTTTCCTTTCACCCCTACACTTAGGGGGCATTTGGTATTTCCAGTGATCCCTATCTTCCGCCTGCCATCCATCCAGAAAGGTGTTCACTTCTCAAACTGGCTGACCTGAGATATCTGCAGACAGGACATTGTCCATTCCAGGGTGGCCTGTCGAATAACTCATGGTTGTGATATGTGCTTAACAGGCTAAAGCCACAAAGTTATTTTAAAAAACAAAAAAAGAAAACCAAAGGTGTTTTTTAATTATGATCTTCCAAGGGGGAGAACATGTAATCTAGTCACCTTATCGATGGTCCTCATTCTTGTTCTGGTGAATTCTAAAAACCTATGTAATTAAGCTTTTTAAATACCAGAGCAGAATTTTGAAGTAGGCAATCCATTCCATGTCTCCCTTTTCCACTTAATGCTTTCTTCTTCCCTCTCTCCCTCTCTCTCACAAACACACACGCACACACACACCCCTTTATAACTCTTGAGTGCCTTATTCATACTATGCTGTTAATAACTATAAATATCACCACCAGGTGGAATTTATCTTTTCCTCTTCTGTTCTCTCAGAGTATTTTGTGGAAGTCCTTTGTGGCACATGGTGTTGGGGTGCCTTTGTATCACCCCTTCCTTTTATAGGGTCACTCATTCCCCAGCTGCTATAAGTGTGGCTGCCAACTGTTTACAGCTGTCTCCTTCTTTCAAGAATTACTCTTAGCCTCTGGGAGCCAAGTCTTCTGGAAATGTCTGGGAGGCTATACTAGGAAGGAGAGGGTGGTAGGGGAATAAGTCAATGACGGACTTATCTGGGGTATAAAAGGCCAGCCGCTTTCCTCAACTCCATGGAGAGTTTCTGCTCCAGAGCTCCCCATGGGATCAGACTGAGGCTGTCCTTCCCCTGCCCTGTCCTGTGTCCCTCAGTCTCTCACAGGTTTCACTTGAGAGCACTCCCTCACTACCACACCTGCCCAAGAATCCCATCTGAGGCTCTGCTTACAGAGAATCAGACCCCAAGACACCTCTGTTAGAGCATAGGTACTTGTCACTTTGTGATTTGCATAGCTCTGTAAATCACTGGTTGAAAGAGAATTTCAGTTTATCCTTGCCCTCCCTCCCTCCCCACGCCCCCCTCCCTGCTTCCCCATTAGGACATTTGGGATTTTAACCGGTATTAATGCCTTAAGATAAAGTCATGAAAATATGAATAAAGCTTTTTGGCATTGGCAGCCATTGTTTTGTATATTGGAAGCCATCTGAAGTCATGCTGGTGAGCTGGTACCTCTTTGCCTTAATTCATTCCTAACACTCTGACTTGTATTCTCATTTTCTCATTGTTTCCCTAAATAATTATTTCAGCCAGGAACCTAAAACTACTAAATAGTATAGGTCGATAATTATTAACCCCTCAAAGTCAAGTCACTTTATTTGCACGTTTCCTTATCTAAATGCTTATGTTTAGTTCCTGCTCAAAGGAGCGTGTGATTAACAGAGTGGTTCACAGTGGTTCAAGACCTATTCTGACCCGAGTTCAAATCCCAGCTCTGCCACTTACTAAATTTGGGTGTTGGGAAAGATAAGTATATAGATCCATCTTTATCTTCTCCATGCTTCTGCTTTGTCATCTATAAAATGAGGAAGACAACAAGGTACCAACTTAGGAGGGTGTTGTGTGGATTAAACTTTAATATGGTAAAGGGTTTTCATTAAAGCCTGACACAGGGTAAGTATTTAACAGATTTTAGCTATTTTTATTTTGAAATTTCTCAACACACTTTATGATACAATATTTTAGATAAAATAAGTCACTGTTTCCTAGGCGACTATGTATCAAGGTCCTACTAAGCATTTCTAAGCCTTGCCTGGAAATAGGGGAAACAAATGGAAGAGAGGATGCACTAGATCGCAGCTTTACCAGCAATACTTCAAGAAAGCATTAGTCTGTCATGACCTTTCACTTTAAGGGAGTCAGTAATGACAGCTGGCACAGAAGATGTGAATTAGAGAGGCAAAAAAGCCCTTTCCAGGATTGCCTTCCTCCTCTGTCTCTCTCAGAAAAGCAACGAGGGTAAAGACACAGAGAAAATATTACAATAGGGAATATCAACATCCTCCTTCAGCTTAAACATGTACAAATGAGCTTTCAATTTTCCAATATCCATGACCTAGACTGGCATGGAAATAACAGAAACATCTTCTCCAAGTTCCTAAGCTCCTTAGGAACTTAGGTACAGGCTACATCAAGTATATTTGGGCATCATTCTCACAGTGTCCAATAAGTGATAGGCATATCATAGTGGACTGATAAGTTCCTCACGGAGTGACATGAAGCAAATCTGCACACCAGTAGAGGAGGAGTTATATTTGAATGCAAAAAAAGATACAATAAAGGAGAAACAAAGAAATCCATAGCAAATAAACATCAAAGACAAGACCAATTATATGGCAATGAAGACAACATGAACCATGAGAAACCACAGAATAAAGGGTCCTGCCACCTCAAAGGCTTGATAATTTTACATAATTATGTCTTACTATATTAGTTTTATTTACAAAATCTTCTATGTAGAGATAGCATCTCATAAATTTATAAAGGAAGGAGTCAAAAAGTCTAAGCTGGGGAAGAGATCATGCAGGTCTGTATCCATTAAGAGAGAAAGCAGCCAGTGAGAAGAGCAGGCGCCAAGACTTGAGATCAAAAACGCAGCAGAAATGCTGTCCTGGGACTGGGCATCCTTGTCCAATGGACAAGAGAAGGGGCTTTAATGACAAGGTCACTGGGAGGTGAAATCATCTGGGGCCAAATTCACATAAGACATACACCTCTTTGGGAAAGTCACCTATCACAAGGCATTCTGAAACTTAGCAGCTGAAAAAAAATCAAGAAGAATATACTAATTATGCTTTTAATTTTTATGTCATCCTTAGGCATACAGTAGGAGACAAAATGCAACTTGTTGAATGGACAAGTAGATGCCAAATTCTTCACAACTCTGAGAGGAACTAGAATGAGAATGACTGGCTCTTGACTATGTAGGAGTAGAGTGGCCAAGACTCACTTCATCCCAGTATGTGCCAATAGCACTCCTCTGCATGCCCATTGCTGGGCTGCATGTTTTGTCAGATTAAAACAAATTACACGTGCAGATCCCCACCTCAGGAAATCTGTAATACAGTTTAAGGTGGTTACAATCTAGTCAGTGATTTAAATATAAAAAGATAATATTTTAAATTGTTTCAACCTTAAATTCTTTTGAAAATTTTTATTTAGTGAGACAAGCTCCAGAAAAATGTGTCAATAAATTCTATTCTACCTTCATGAAGAAGAACATTGGCTTATATTATAAAAGCATATAGAGGAAAAAAGCTTAATTTCATGGTTGAGATTTCATAAGCATTTGGAGTGACTACAAAGTCTTTCAATTCATGCAAACACAGCTCCTCCCTGTTCTTAATTCTCTATTCTACATTTTGATGAGATGACAGAAAGGACACCAGATGTCTACAGTCCTCTCATAAGTCAAGATCCTTAAATGCTGGTGCTGCTACCTCAGCAGCATTAAATTTCAAAAATCTTCTATCTGTGTATATTCACTAATATATTCTCATTTGTACGTTTATGTAGTAAAATTCACACCATAAAATATATGGAAAGTACAATGAGCTGGAAGCAATATCTTCTAGTATTCTTAATACCCCAGGAATAGCCTGACCTTGATATGCCCAGCTTCCCCAAAGTCTTAAAATTATACAATGTGAATTGTGGCATTTAATTTATTTTATTCTATATGCTTTAAAATGCAACCATTGATTTTTAAAAGCCTTTGGGCAATATACAATAGCAGATTTCATAAACTACAGGGTAAAAATGACAAAGCCATAATAACAAATGTCAAGCTGGCAATTACCCATCCCAAACAATTCTTTGCCTTGCTAAGTCAGATATTCCAAATGTGTCTCTTTTGGATAGAAAATGAGAGAGAATTTTTTAAAGCAGCAACTTTCCTAACAGTCCTCTGCATTCAGACCTTTGATATTTATCTCTAAAGCTGATCAATAAGAGCTGTTGACAATACCCAGGACAGGAATGCAAATATCTGCAGTGGCTAGAGTACTAAGGGTCTTTAACATACAAGATTCCATTAACAGTGTTCTATAAAAATATTTGAGATTTCCTTGGGGAGTCTTTAACAAGCTCATCAGACGGAGAGATAAAGGGTCTAGACCTATATTGGCCGTGCATTAGCTGAATGACCTTGATCAAATCACTCTCTATGAGCCTCAGTTTTCTTATCTCATCTGTAAAATGAGGTGATTGAACCAAGTGTACATAAGGAATATAGTAAAGTATCAGATACGGTAGGCAATAATTAAATTGTATTTAATTTTTAAATATTGCTTTTACTTCATCTGTGTAATTTCCTGAAGCAGCAAAATGGCAACCATATCTGAAATGGCATAATCATCTTTGGCTCAGAGGTGAGGATTCTCATTGATGGGTTATGGTGTGAGACTTGGAACCTACAGATGAGTTCTGTCTTCAGTCTGAATTATTATATTTTAGTCTCCTACAAAAAGGATAATTTTGGCTTAGCAATTGATATTTTTCTCAGGTATTCAAAGCTGTTGAAATGGTCCTGGGGGCGGTGGTCCACAAATTAAAACATATCCTTTCACTGCTATCATATATAAAAAGGAAGGAAATTGTGCATTTAACTCATCCTGTACATTGTTTTAGCCAGTTAGGCCTCTTTAATTTCAGATTAAGTTAAAAGTGAGCTTCAAGAATGGGAAATGCAATGACTTCCCCAAAGAACATCACACTTTTATAACAATTCCTCAATGTTAGCGTCTGAAGCACAAAATTTATCTTAGAGTATAGTCTAAATAAATGTGTGCGTATATGTATTTATATTACATATTATAAGTATATAAATAAGTGCATATACATATGTAAGTATATAATATACACCTATCTCTATTTCTTATATAAATATATATTAGCTAAAATGTAATTTTCTTTAAAGTGCCATTAATAAAGGAAATCACGGACAGTGATTTCCAAGGTAATCTAATGATAGACTATCAGAAAGCCAGTAGATTTCTTTTTTAAGATGTTGATTTAAATATTTCAAGTAAAAATGTAACAAAGAAAGTAACAGAATATAGTAGTCACAAGCTTGGGCCCCAGATCTACATTGCTGACTTATGCATCCTGGCTCTACAATTTACCTTGGGTGAATTACTAATCTCTTTACCTCACTCTTCTCAAGTATAGAAAAATAGTACTTCCCCACTAGGACTGGTGTGAGAATTCACTAAGTGAATACATGTACAGCCCATAAGACAGAGCCTAATTTATCAAATGTTAGCTTTTACTTTATTTGCTATTATAAAATGAAAAATATTTTAATGCATTGCTCTTACCAAATATCACAGAAAAGGTTAAGTTCAAATCCATTAGCATATAATAGATTATGAAATTCATAGGGATAAAAAATATGTTGTAAAAGATGAAGAAAATATGACTCCTTAGAAAATTTTACAGAGTAGTTAAAACTATTACTAAACTGAAAAGTAGTGTCAAGGCCCATGTTTTAAGTCTACTTTATAGTTCTTTGAAGTAATGCCAGAGCAGAGTTCAGTGACAGAGTTTCAGAAGTTAGAAGTGTTAGGATAATTCTGGTACCCAGTTAGGGATGGTCCTTATTGCCACCTTTCCCCTACAGTGCTAGCCAAGGGGCTAGGCTTGGGTAAGTATCTCCTCATCAGAGCAGCTGCCTTGAATTAACACAAGGGACCTTGTCTCAAGAAAGCTACCAAAGAAGAAATGAGTATTCGCAGTAGGTAGTAGTGATGATGGTAGCTAGAACCTACACAGCACTCACTCACTCTGCGCCTGCCTTTCTACTAGGCTCTTTTCCATATTGCCTCAAGAAATATGACCAGTTACTGAGAGAAACTTGTGGAGAGAAACTCTGGGAACTCAGGAAGAATAATGGAAGTTGGGACCAGGCTACATAGTGCAGTTGGAGGCCTTAGGTCCTGGGTCTCTGAGGAACTCTCCAAGTGAGGAGACCAAGAGAGCCCTGATGCAGTAGGAGGCAAGAGGTCGGGCTGCCACTGGGGCTGATGGCTGTGAAAAGGAGAGGAAGGAAATGAACATCTGTAGATCACTTTCTATCATTCACATTTATAGTGTGAAAGGATTTGCTAGAAGAAGAAAAAAAGCAACAGCTCAGCAGAGGAAGTTCAAGACAGATTTAATCCACTTCCCAATTATCTTTTTGGGATACCCTTCAGACACTAACTGTTCTCATTATATCTACCTCTCCCAGTAAAATCTAGTTAAATCATATGAGTATAGACTATTAATAATCTAAATAACATCACAGTACACAATATTAAATGGAAGCATTTGGGTTTATTTTCTTTAAAACATCTGTCTTGTCTGGATTATCATTCTCAAATCAGTTAGATTTTCAAATCATTTAATAAAAAAACTCTCATTTTCATTAAGAAAATTAAAACCTTTGTTTTGGTTTTCTTGGAATATTTCTTTTATAAATTAAAAGAACTCTTGGAATATTTCCTTTATAAATTAAAAGAATCTTATTGAGTTGATGAATATATAATTTAAAAAACTGTAATAAAATGCCACAAATAACTGTGGAAAAGCGAGAATGGGCAATGTTTTACTATTATTAAATATGTCCAAGGTAACAATTTTAACATTTCATCATGATTTGATTGAAATCACTTAAATTGTGTGTCTACCTAATTTCAATGAATCAAGGTGAAAATATGACCTTGCAAGTCCTGGCATGCTGCTCAATCAATCAACTTTATCATGCTCTACATGTAACCCATCTGGTTGTGTATAGAACTTGAAGGAAAACTAAAACAATGGGCAAGAAATAGAACTGTATTCGTTACACTTATTTCTTGGCTTATGATGCACAATGTGTCTTTAAAGTTTAACTATGAGACAATCAACACAAAATTAGGCAAAAAGTTTCTCCTGGGATTCTGAGTTTCTAATTACCAGATCTAGAATGATGAAAGCAGAGGCAGAAATACCAACACCATCAGGGTTGCATGCTTGCTGCTTTCTGAAAGAAATGCTGCCTCCCTACAACTTGTTAAAAATTGTCCTCTCTACTTATATCGTTGGAATACATCAGGCTTAAAACAAAGCGGAGGACAGAGTCATTTTTAAAGCCAATGCTTTTTCTTTCTGTCAAGCTACTAGCAGGTAGTTTATTTGAAACTCTAGATGAGCTGTACCTCGTGCTTCATTACCTTTACCAAATACTGCACATTTCCAAAATTTGTCCCCTTGCTCTCAAGGCAAGCACGGACTCCTCATGATCATTGCTAAGCCCAAGAGCCAAGAATTCCTATAATAAGATAGATACTACCTCTATTTCCTCACATTGCTTTAGGATAAAAAGATGTCTGAATTTCAAACTCTATTACGTTAAAATAGAAATAAAACTACCTAACTTCTTACATGGAAAAAGTATATTGGAGGAAAATTACTCTGACACATAAAATTGTTATGTCAAACTTTGTATTACGATGATCTGAAATGTTAACTTGCCAGTTACTTAACAGGTTTAGATTCTGAATACCTAAAAGAGTCAAAATACTACCTCTTAATATTAAACTGAGGAAAATGTTTAAATGCAACATTAAAACTGTGACTAGTACACAAATATATATATATGTGTGTGTGTGTGTGTGCATGTGTGTATATATATATAAAACTGGTACAATTGTTTTTCTGAAGAGTTACTGTCTTTTAAATATATGTACAATGGATGTTCATTGCCATAAAGAATTGAAGTTGTTCCAAGTGTCTAGCAGAGTCTAATTTAACCTTTGTCTCCAATTCCTAACACCAATTTGACAATCAGAGTAGCTTATACAAGTGCCCAGAGAATCACATTAAGGGGAAAATGAGGTCATTTTTTTTTTAAATAAAAGCTTAAAGAACTGATATTTCTTTCAAAAATATTCCATTTGATTAAATTCACTTAAAACAGTATTTTACTGAGAAAATAGGACCAACTTGGGAATAAGGATAAAGAATGCTGCTTACAGAGAATCAACAGACAAACATTCACTGAAGAGGTGGTATTTGACATGGGTTGTTGAAGAATTGCTAGCATTGAAATAAACAGAAGAAAGGAAAGATGGAATTCTAAGCAGGAAGAGAAATATATGCAAAAGTATGAAGCAGGCTGATGACAGGTGTCTGTACTGTTTTCTTCATGCTTAAAAGAGAAACAATACTTTCCACCCTGTGAAGACAAAAATGAGTAGGGGATTTCAAAATATTTTGAAAACTCTGAAAGGCTATATAAACATAGGATTATCTTTGTAAGTAATCATGAAATGACTTCATTTTCAACAGGCAAAAATATACTCATTATGTTTCTGGAAAGAAAAATGACCAAAAAGAAGAAATCTGTTAGGATTATTAAGCTAAAATAAGTGTTTATATAGATTGCAAGAGGGACAGAGAGAGAGGTAAAAGAGATTAGATGAATGATATTTGGTTTGTACAGACAGGAAATGAGGAGGACCACGACAAAACTGTTATCAGTGAGAAACAGAAGAAAAAATCTGAAATACAGTGTAGATAAAAATACCAGTTCAAAGTTTAGATGTTACAGCAAATGACCTGCTGATGAAGATTCTCAAATTTCAAGCCCAGGTGATTGAAAAAGTAGCAGCAGAAAACTGAAGAGGCAATTTACTTAGAAGAAAAGAAAAACTTAATTTGAGTCCTGCTGCATAAAAATGTATGGGTGTATGGTGAGTTTTAGCATAACTCCAGTATAAGACTTGGTTGGACTTGAATGGCTATTGGAGAATAACAAGAGTGAAAATGAATTGTGGCCAAACTTAAAAAAAAAAGAAAAGAAAAGAAAAGGAAAACAAAGAAAGAAAAAAGTTGACCAGGGAGAGAGGCTTTCTTTTGAGAGATGTGTTTAACTCATCTAAGTATATATCAACAAATCATTTCCAGATGTTCAAAAATCTAAGTTTACTCTGTCAAGGTACAAACATAAGGATCTAAGAATCTCATTTCATAACAAAGAAGTAACGTTACCCCTTCAGGAAAAGCAGTGGCTGGGATATAGAAACGTGAAAGTCAGACATTAGCCATTGGGAAAAACTTAAATACATGTAAGATGGTCATGCTGTGAAGTTGCCAGGGCCAACAAAATGCCGACTGCATGCACTAGGCTTTTGGTTGTCAGACCACCTGGCCCACTTGATCCAGCCCCCAATGTTCGTGCATGGAAACTCCCCTGCGATTCTGTTTCCTCCTCTTTTGCTCTCATATCCCACTGAGTGAGTCAATCACATTCATCATTTGATTTCACGGTTAAGATGTTGCTTTCTCAAAAAAAAAAAAAAAAAAGACATTGCTGCTTATTATTTATTTTCATATTTTAAAATCAATACATAGTTGTGGTCAAACTGGTTTTTATCTGATTATAAAGTTGGCATTTTTAGCATCTATCACAAGCACCATGTTGTGTCGATAGACAAAGTTTCATGACTTTATTCTTTCTTCCCCACTTCACAGTTTGATTCTTCTCTTTAAAAATAAAATGAACAAAATCTTTTAAAATATGACCTCCAATATGTCTCCCCCTCAAAATATTTTCAGCATTGCCTGTCACCCATTTTCCTTAATATGAATTTCAGGGTTTCTGTGACTATTAAGTGTGATTATAATTTATGCTTGTGTTTTGCTTATTTTACCTGTATAAGAAATAGCTATCAGGAATAAGAAAGAAGCACTTAGAAAATATTTTAAGTGAAATCATATAAGTAAAGACCATATTTCTATTCCATGGGTAAGTGGATGATTTGATGGGTACTTTAGTTTGTGAATCATCTTATAAACTGGAAAATGAGAAATGGGTGGTCAATGACACATTTTGTTGTAGTCTTCTACAAAGAAAAAAAATAAAATGGACAGAAGGAGATAAAAAATCATAGCTGATGTTTCGAAGAGACATAACTAGGAACCATAAAGCTCAAACCCTGAGCCTGGGGGATAAAAGGCAACATTCTCAGCAAACTGATAGAAAATCAGATTCCAGAGTGAAGGCAATTCTTTCCTGAGCATAAAGAGTTACAGATATTTGGCCGGGCGCAGTGGCTCACGGTTGTAATCCCAGCACTTTGGGAGGCTGAGGCCGGCAGATCACGAGGTCAGGAGATGGAGGCCATCCTGGCAAGCACAGTGAAACCCCATCTCTACTAAAAATACAAAAAATTAGCCAGGCGTTGTGGCGGGCGCCTGTAGTCCCAGCTACTCGGGAGGCTGAGGCAGGAGGATGGCGTGAACCCGGGAGACGGAGCTTGCAGTGAGCCGAGATCATGCCACTGCACTCCAGCCTGGGCAACAGAGCGAGACTCCATCTCAAAAACAAACAAACAAAAAGAGCTGCAGCTATTTATGATAAAAATGAGTATTTTCCTCCATTCAAATAAACTTAGTTGGAAGATTTATAATGAGAAGTAGAGAGGAAATATGAGGATGACTCATGAAGGACTCAGGCATGACATGAGATGAAATCAACATGCCCTTGTGATCAGATTAGGTCCTATTAATACTCACAACATCAAAGCAATTAGCTGCATATATTTCACATCAATGTATGGACAATTCTAATGAACCACTAAAGAATTCTTTTCTTCAGCTTTCCATAGCCCCACCTACATTAGCCTTACCCATTTGGAAATGACAAAGCTAATCCTACAACCTAACACTACGTCTGCTTTAAATTGCTACTACTCCCTTAAAAGAACTTGGCACACTATTAAGTTAGGTATTTTAACTTTTTTTTTTTTTTTTGTAAGACAGTGTCTCACTCACTCTTTCACCCAGGCTGGAGTGCAGTGGTCTGATCTCAGCTTAATGCAACCTCCACCGCCCAGGTTCAAGCAATTTGATTCTCCCACCTCAGCCTCCCAAGCAGCTGGGACTACAAGTGTGTGCCACCACACCGAGCTAATTTTCATATTTTTAGTAGATATGGGGGCTTTACCATGTTGCCCAGGCTGGTCTCAAACTCCTGACCTCAAATGATCCGCCCACCTTGGCCTCCCAAAGTGCTGAGATTATAGTGTGAACCACTGCACCCAGCCTAACTTTCTTAATTTCATAAGTACCTTAGCAGCAAAAATAAAATATTAAGCTTATTGTTCTCAATTACTTTGCTTTGCTACTCTCCAGAAGTGTCAGTCAAAATAAGCCTCATATTTCTGCTGAATTTAGCAAGTTCTATAAAATGTGGTTAAATCTCTTGAGATATAATCTATCATACCACCCAAAAGTGAAATCAAGCCAAGTATAATCCAAAGTGATTACTTTATGATTACTGGCATAAAATATACCCTTGAAATAGTATTGTGGCACTTCTCCTTTGTAATATAATAGGAAAAAAACACATTAAAAGACAAAATGGCACAGTTATTCTTGGGGGTATGGAAATGAGCGTAACTTTTATTGTCATAAACGATCTTTCCCTGGAGTGACCCGTTAATGGTGAATTGTGGAAAAGAGCCACATTCGGTGTAATGCACAGAAGATGTTTTGAGGAACTTAAATGTACCTTATACTATTTAATATTTTCAAAAGCGATCTACTCCTATGGCACACTTTATTCTTCATTTGAACAAAAAGCAATCCCATCAGCACACTTGTATGTAGATACAGCTTTTAGTCAAATGGAATAAATTCAACTCCTTAGACTTACTGAATACAGGTTATTCACCAGCAGCTCCAAATTTAGGTCTGTTTCAAGGACTAAAGAGCTATTTAAGTGCTATGGTAGGGTAAGGCCAGGGAGAAAGGGAACAGAAACTACCAAAGAGGGACTCATTAAGGGAATAAAGCCCAAGGCCTGGAGAACCCCGGAGTCATTATGGTGAAGGCACCAAGAGAAAAGGGCCAGCTGAGACTCCCCTAAGCCTGAGGAAAAGAGGTGCAGAAAGACATTGGTGTTGGTGCAGATAGACATACCCACAGATATGCAACCAGGAAGCCAATGGCATTCATGCCTGGCACCATCAGTTTCTGGGAGGCGATGGAAGGAGGAAGATCATCTGTTAAGAAGAAGGAGGGGTGGGACAGATAGGATTGGGGGTACCAGGAAAACAATCGTGTCTGGGAGTGGTGTCCAGTGGGAAGGAAAGTCAGCTAACCAGGAGTATATGAAAGGAACTCCAAGTGGATCCAAGTCACAAGCCAATGTTTGAAACTCAGTCTGAAGAGGGATCTATTTATGAACTCAAGTCTGCTTCCAGACCTCTTTGTCACTGTGCCTTCTAGGGTCTGCTCTCCTGTCTATAAAATGGGGATGATGTCTAAATGACTGCTGAGAGCCATCCAGGTCTAACTTTCCGTATTTTTTTGCTTCACATTTCATTTATTCTTTCAAAGAACAGCGTAAAGTGTGTCGACAATGTTGACATTAAGATTATGCTGGAAAAAAAATTAAGCCAAAAGTATTGTGTAGTAAACTATTAATAATACATAAGTCTAAAATTATATTGTGTTTGTTTACAATAGAAGGAAATACAGTTAAGATATACATTCAGGTTGAAGGGGAGGAAGTTCTAGCACATTTATGTCCAGGTTTATGTTTTTGTAATGAAAAATTATAATGGCCAGTGTAAAACAAAAACAAAATCAATCTGTTTTGAAAGGGTCTCCTGGATTATATTCTAATTCATCACAAAATTAAGGACAAACTACAATTGATAATACTCGGGGTAGATCTTAAAATCTAATTAGTGAAATTACTAGTAAATCACCATTTCTTAGATTTAAATTGGGTTCTATTACTATTTATAATTTATGGAAACAAAATCAATCAAAATAATTACAATCCAATCCAAATGAGGGAAATTATTTATTTATACTCTCCCTCAAAAGAAATAAACTTTTTCTGTGATTAAATGCATCACTTATGAAACCAATTTCTATAGTCAAAATGGATAAGGTTTTATTGTTTTTGTTGTTAAGGGATTGAAATCTATTATAAAGTATAATGTGACACATAAACTATTATGCCTTTGAAACTGGTTCTCTTACACAAAACTACAACTTTGGTGGACAGGCTTTACCTAAATCATTTAGGCAAATATTTAGACAAATGCTATATGTTACTTAGAATACAAACCTACAAGTAACTCCCATGGTAATCTATTGGTTCTTATTCTAACAAAACAGGAAATGTATTTTTATGAGTAATTTTAAATTTAGAAAACTATTCCTCTCTATGCTTGAATTTACCTAAACAAATAATTTCTAGCTATCCTTTTAGCCTAAAGAGCAACTCTCTTTGAGGTCATCATTTTTTCTTTACAACTAACAATAACCTACTTTACTGACCTGAACCTTTGTAAACCATGGATATGAGACCCTCTCCTGGTGTGTTAATTGGTCAACCATCAATCCTCAATAAATTCCATCTAATTGCTGGCATCTAGTGAAAGACATCACACAGGACACTGGGGAAGGATGAGACAAAGACCTTAACTGTGAAATTGGTTTTCCAAGACTAAGGCTATACCATCTTCAGAAATCTGCATTTGAAGGTGTTTATCTACAACAGGGTGAGACCAGGCTGAGTCACCCTACCCCACATTGGATGAGAGAGCTGGCTAAAGTTAAGGACAAAAACTATAATCATGGAGAAGAAAGAAACTAATAGCCCACTTGGCAATTGAGCCTTGGGAAAAAAAAAATACACTTTAAGTGGTTTCACGGGGTCTTTCCAGCTCAAATAGTCCAGGATTTATAAATACTCTAGTCCGGGTTGATCTGGTTCATATTGTAATTATTATAATTAGTACTAAAATACAGCTATTGAGCATTCATTTCTCTATATATTAGTTTGCAAAAGAGTTGCAAATTAAATGAGAGTGAATAGTTTTACAGATGCTGACATGTTTACAAAGTTTCATCATGCTTAGAAGAATTACCTAAGAACAACACTGGCAGGGTATCTTCTGATTACTAATTTATCTAAACATTCTGCTCATATACTATCCAAATTACTTTCAAAGTAAAGACAAGCCTTAAGCAATTTCAAAACAGGGTTATTTCCGAAGCTCCTATGTTAGCCATCACACGCTAGGGTTGAAAAGAAATGTATCTATTACTGAATAACAAGGAAAAGCATACTTCCTACTCATACAAGCTTTTGGCCTGTTTCCAGTTCCAAGTTTTCCTGGCCAACATATCCTTAATACTTTTCCAGAAATGAGAAAAGAAGACTGGGTCAGTCTGCAACTAGTTTTTTTTACAAATTCCTCCAATGTTCCCAGAAATATTATAGCATCTCCCGACGTAGTCCACGAATGTATATTTCCATAGATTTTCACTATGACTTATACCCAAGACTAAGAGTTTTTCTCATACACACATCTGACATTTAAGAACTTTAACCAAGTTACGAGTCACTTCATATTTGATAATTCCTCTAGAACTTTGGCCAGTGAAAAATGTGACTGATTCTGTAGCCTGCTCCTTCCTTGCTTTTCCCCTGTTTGCTTAGCTGCCTTTTAGTATTTTTCATAGCTATTGTATTATATAACTTTATAAATGACTTTTATAACTGGTTGCCTAAAAGAGTGATTCTCCTAAAACATCAAGCCATTCTTCAATACATAATGAACTTAATGAGCACCTACTGTGCCAGGCACTACTGTAGGCTTTGAGGATAAGGAGATAAAAGGCTTGAGGAGGGTGAAACGTGAATAAGCAATAAAAATGTACACAGGCTGATAAGAGAGTACAAAGGAAGGACCCCTAATCCAAGTCTTAGGAATGAGGATGGGGAGTTCAAGAGACCTCACCTGAGTATCTGAATGGACACTGGAAACACAAGTCATCCTGCTCAATAGAGTGCAAAAGAGGTAAGAGAAGGTAGCATTCTCTTTGAACTTCAAGAAATGTGTTAAGGACAGAAGGTAAGGTATATGTTTAGGACAGAAATCCTAAGAGATGGGGCTGGGAAAACAGATAAATTCTAAGTTATAAAAGGCCATGAAGGACTATGGAAGCTGCTACATGGAAAATTGGAATTGAGGATGGGTAGAAGAGAGGAGAGACTAGAGACTGCATCCTAGGACTGCAGTCAGTCTTCAACATCAGTCAGATGAGAAAATAATGATAGGTTTAAGTAAAGCAGAGAGTATGAGGATGGAGAAGAGCTGATCTAGCCAACTTGAATAAGAAGTAGACTGTGAGGTTAACTTCCCAGTTTATGCTTGGGTAGCTGGGTAGATGGTGATTTCTTCCACTTAGCCAGCCAACATGGGAGGAGAACAAGGTTTTAGATGATACTGAGTTCAGCATCCAACCTTCTGAATTTGAGAAGCCTATGGTAGATCAAGGCAAAATGCACAATAGAGTTGAACATCAAGACTTAGGACTCCAGAAAGAAATCTAAGGTAGGGGTACAGAACTGCTGTGAATAATTAGGTAGTGGGTAAAACCATAGAATAGAATGAGATCACCCAGTCAAGTCATGCCAGAGTAACAGAAACCTGGGAAATGTTTATATTTAAGGACATATGGAGGATATAAAGTCCATTGAGGAACATAATGGGTGACTCATCATGGAAGGCATAAAACCAGGAAAAATGATAATTTGAGTCCAAGAGAGAAAAGTACCAAAAATATATGAGATAGTAAGAAGCAGGGTGAAAAGCGGTAGTGGCAATCAGAGGAAATGGAACCCAGGAAGCTTGATTACCATTGGGAAATCAGTTGTGATGAATTGCTTCTCATAATGGGAAGGTAATGTAATCCCTAAAAACTGACTTGTGCTCAATAAAAAACACAAGCTTGGGAATCTACTAGATGAGGGTTTTAATTCTGGTTCCTTCAGTTACTAGTTGTGTTTAAGTAGAAAAGTTGTTTAATCACTCTGTGCCTCACTTTCCTGTCTCTAAAAAAGGAAAAGAATAACCACATCTTTGGACATGGAGAAAAGGGAACATTTATACACTGTTGAGAATGTAAATTAATTCAGCCTCTACAGAAAACAGCATGAAGACTTCTCAAAAAAACTGAAAACAGAACTACTGTTTGACCCAGCAATTCCACTACTGGGTATCTACCAAAAGGATAATAAATCATTATATAAGAAAGACACTTCCACTTATGTTCACTGCAGTGCTATTTCCAATAGCAAAGTCGTGGAACCAACTTAACTGTCCATCAATGGTCGACTGGATAAAGAAAATATGGTATTACATGGCAATAAAAAAGAATGAAATCATGCCCTTTGCAGCAACATGGATGGAGCTGGAGGTCATTATCCTCTTTTGAACTAACTCAGAAACAAAGTCAAATACAGCATGTTCTCACTTACAAATAGGAGCTAAACAATGGGTACACATAAATATAGATAATATAGACTGGGGACTCCAAAAAAAGGGAGGGTGGGAGTGGGGCAAGACTTGAACAATTACCTATGGGGTACAATTTTCACTATTTGGGTGATGGGTACACTAGAAGTCCAATCCCTGCCAGTATGCAATACACCCATGTAACAAACATGCACACATACCCCCAGATCTAAAATTGTTTCAAAAAATAGGTAACTATTTTCAGAAATCAAATAACGTATGTCATAGTAATGAAAAGTAAGGTGAAGATTGCACAACTCTAATAAACTTTAAGACAATGTAATCAAGAATAACCAATAATAACCACCACATCACGGGGTTATTTTGCACATTAAGATAACATATATAAAAGTACCTACTACACTGTCTAGCACAGGATAGTCACTCAATACCTTAGTTGCCTTCTTAGACACACACATGGATACAAATCAGTCAAACCTAGACAAGACATCTACCCTGAGTTGTCTTCATTCATCTACCTAATTTGAGTATCATTCTATAATGAGCCAAAGCTATATCTGAATAACCTGCAGACTCACAGGAAATAAAATTGGGTGTCCTAGAAATGCAGTCCTATGGGCTGTAACTGATTCCATGAAAGTCTTCACATACCTCACAAAGATGAGCAAATTGCTAATAGCCACTAAATAAAACACAATAGCTTGTCATGAGTTTGTTTTGTTTTGTTTTGTTTTAAAGAAACAGAAATAGATCCTAAACTAATGGGTTTATCACACACACACACACACACACACACACACACACACACACACGAGAGGTTCAAATACCCATCAAGTAATAAACTTATGTCTTTAATTATGAATCTGGGGCATGAATAAAGAAGTAAACGTAGACAATGAATTGCTATGTGCTTCAACACCAAGATATGAAAGAAATTGGGCTAGGTCCTCTCTAAAAAAAGGAGAAAGCAGAGGAAAATTTTAACATTTAAATTTAGAATGCAAGCTAAAGCCCTATAATGGTACCAGACTACTTCATAGAGCTGTGATTCCATGTGATCAAATAAAACATTATTACAATAATATGAAATTGAAGCAAGGACATAATGCTTTTGTGATTTAATATCTTTTAAGGCTATTTGTTGAATTATAAAGTTTTTTCATATTTGTTCTGAGATAATGTTTTTGTTATGTAACATAGCTGATTTAAAAGTATACTATCCTCACTTCCAAGAAGAAAAAATATTAAATATAGGTAAGTATAAAAAGTAAACAGGCCGGGCGCAGTGGCTCACGCCTGTAATCTCAGCACTTTGGGAGGTGGATCACGAGGTCAGGAGATCAAGACCATCCTGGCTAACACGGTGAAACCCCGTCTCTACTAAAAAAATTACAAAAACTTAGCCGGGCGTGGTGGCAGTTGCCTGTAGTCCCAGCTACTGGGGAGGCTGAGAGGAGAATGGCGTGAACCCGGGAGGCAGAGCTTCCAGTGAGCTGAGATCACACCACTGTATTCCAGTCTGGGCGACAGAGCAAGACTCTGTCTCAAAAAAAAAAAAGTAAAAGTAAACAGTTGGATTAAGGACGCAGATGAACGACACATAAAAAGTTGGAATGATTTCAGGGGAACTGCCTTTTCGTTCACTGGGCTCCAGCCACAGAAAGCAACCCAGTGGCGATAATCACATCGAATGCAGACATCACCAGGCAACTCAGTTTATTCAGAAAAATGCCCTCTTAGCCACATTTGACTTCTGTATGTGGAAGTGCACCCACCCAACCCTAAGCAATACACAATTCTGCAAATACATAGCATTAATTTTGTTTTACCCACCTGACCCTTAACTCATTCACAGCCAAACTAAAAGGACACTGAGAAAAATGAAGTTCTGTATAAGAAGAGAAAAAGGAAAAACTGCTAGGAAAAGAATCACACTGAGTAGTATTGATAAGCAAGATTGATGGCTTCAGATTTCTCTTTGTGTTTACTGACAAAAGGCAGCATGCAGTAGCAGGCTCAGCTTGTTCCAGTGAAAAATGAGCAGGGTTAGTAGATTGCCTACCTCCAAAAAATGCTTTCTAGAACACCAGCTATCTTTTTCTGGTCTAACATTTTCCATGCCCAATATATATTGTATTTTACCTTTGGTAATACAGTTAGAATTTATACCCATTTTGAGAAATATAAATACATTTATTGTGCATTTGTTTGGTTGTTTCAAGAGTAACAAGACCTTCTGAATAAAGGGAGGTTATTATAAAAGATACTATCCATGATATTTATGCAGCCAAGTATGCACATGAATTTTTGGAGAGGAAAAAATAACCCTACTCAAGTAGTTGGTCTCATTCCTATAATTCAAACATTCCTATACTTCAAACACCAAAGGCTGAAAAATGAGCAACCGTAAAACAAAACAGGAAGGAAAAAAAGAGGCTCATTCATAACCACAATCAAGCATGAATAATTACCAATTTTGAATGTAAAGATCATTCAAATAAATATAACCGATGGATCCTCCACATAGGGTGCAAGTCAAAGTAAACAGACAGTCCACTTTAGAAAGTGTCTAGTGAATTGATTTAACAAGTTTAATGCGAGCATCAGTGTGGGGCTATTACCGATCGTAAGCTTTACTGATGTTATTTGTTCGCTTGGAAAAATACCGCTCTTTGGAATGAGCACATTAAGGCTAAAATTGCAGAGAAAACCCTATTACAACTTTATTGCTGGCAAATTGGAACCAAACCTTGTCTGTATATCAATTACTTAGAGTTACCACAGAGATAAATCCTTTTTTTTCTTTTTTCTTTTTTTTTTTTTTGTATGTGTAGGCTCAATCTTGAAGACAGCAATGAGAAACTCCTTATTATACCCTACCAACATCACTAGGTTTTCTTAGCAATTTCAAGAAATTGTCAATTAAGTTCTTTTTATTAGGTTCCAAAAGCTGTTAAAGCAAACACAAATCTATCATAAGGCTTGTAACAGCATGTTATTTAGGCACATTTCAATGCTTCACTCTTTCATTATCTACCTACCCCAATGTAACTGCAAAGTTCCTGTAAAGTAAAGGAGTTTCTTACTGATTATTTGGGTTCACAGAAATTTGGAGTAAGTGGCCGCTTGTTTGTAGCAAATGCTCTACCAGACTCCCATTCTTATTAAAAGTGGGGATGGAACAGTAACAATTACATATGTGTATGTAGATATGTGTGTGTATGACAGATTTGCTTCCAAATACGTTACAATAGAGGGACAGTTTGATGCAGTTACCCAGTGTAGTAAGCATTCAAAAAGCATAAACGCAAGGTTTTCAAATAGTGGTACAAATGTGTCCATTATTTGCTGATTTCACTTGTGAACTGTGAGATCATTAAAACACAGCATCAATTCATTCAGATGGCAACTGATGACAAAACTGCACCGTAAAGCGGCAGGGATTACAGGAACATGTAAGCGGTTGTCCTTCTTGCTCCCTGACCTAAGAAAGAGTAAATGCTTTGAAAAGACAATCCTGCAGGTCCCCAGGAAGAAGGAAAGAGTTAGTATCCTTGAAAGAGCAAAACAATAGAGGTGCATAGAGGTCAGCCCCAGAGGCAGCTGCTCCTTTGACCTTCTAGACAGACAAATGAGGTTTAATAGGAAAGGGAGACAAAATGGCACATAATTCTAATGAATAAATATGGCCCAATGCTATTCAGGAGTCTTGCACGAAGGCATTCCACGACATTCACATTTCAGATGAGACTGTTAGGAAAAAAGGCGGGGGAGTGGAATTAAAATAGAGTAAAGTGGATGAGCACCAACTGAAGAATACTATGTTCTTCAGTTTGACTCTTACTTTGACTATTGACTTCACTTTGGAAAAAAGGTGAAAAGTAAGAATAAGTAGTGTTTACATAATCTTAAATTCCCTGCCCTACTTACTCAATAAAAATGAGTACTGTTCTAATCTTTGAAAATTTTAACAGTCTCTATAAAGGTTTAAATTTTTATTTAACTTATTCCCTAAGACATGTCAGTCAGCAATTTGAGCCTGACTTGTAGGGACTGCAAGCTAGTAGGGTCAATTCGTTCCATAGCATACATTCAAATATAGTCAGTACTTCAAGCCCAATTCTGAACATAACCCAACTCCTGAAACAGGAGTCAAAGAATAACATGAAGAAAGTATGTATGCCACACTGAAAAAGCAACACATTTGCAGAATTCCAAAACGCATCTACTGTGCTCTCAGATTTTCACTGCTGTGGTTTTGTAAGAATTGTTTTATTGAAATCTGACTTCATACTTAGGTTTTCACAGCATTTTGCTGTAGCCTGACTACTTGGTCACAGGCTAACGACATTTGAAGAGGAAGAAGGTCAAAGCTATCATTATGGTGGTGACAACCAATCACAGTGGGAAAAATAAGTTTTATTTATTACTCTTAATACAAGAAACCTTTTCTGTGGAATATAATTGCACTGTCACTACACACCAGAGATTTTTAATCCCCAATCATTTCAACATATTTTCCAGTTCATTACCTTTCCAGCTAGATATAGCAAGAAGGACTCTCCTGAGCCTATACAAAAGCATTAAAAAAATCTACTATTTTTACACTCATATTTTAACCATGCAAAATACTGAATGGGGAATTTGAAGAGGTGAAAAACTTGTATATTTCAAGTGAACACTGGAATAAAAATATACATTTCATAATCAATTTTAAATCTCTCTGCCAAAGATTAGAGCATCCAAAATTATGAATTATGAAAAGAATTGGAAGTTGTTTAACATACTGGTAAGAATTTTAAATTGTTTTTATGACAGCCAACGTGGCAGTGTCCAGACTAAACAAGACAGACTACACACCTAGGCAGCAACATACACAATCCTGCACCTGATACAAAGTTATGTTGCCTTTAGGAAGAGATTATCTGTTATGATTCTCATAAGTTCTAATAAGTGTCACTGTGAAAAGGTAAGCAGTTGTATCACTGTGAATTTGGTTCAGTAAAAATCTATCACTTGCAGTCATTTTTCACACATTGTAGTTCATGCATCTTGCCCTGCATGGATGGAACTTAGCCTTCATCACAATTTTGCCATGACAGAAGTTGTCTAGTTAACTAAACTATATCATGAAAATAGAATTCACTTTTTAAACACTGGATTCTGCAAACACTGCCCTTCTGGGTTTGGGGTGCTTGTCTTTCCAGGTCTATAATGAATCTGAGAGCAAAGACTAGGGTGAATGTATATTCTCTACAGTTTTCATCTAGTAACCCACACTTCACTACTAAGGATGATTTCTACAAAATAAAAAAAGTGCTATTAGCAAATAAGTTTTACTTTAAAGTAATTCTATCTTTTCTACATGAAGACTTCTAAAAACAAATTATGGAAAGAATGTTTGAAGTTAAACTGCTGAATTTCCAATCTGAATATGACTTTTTATGTGGAAATTGTGACAAATATAAAATAAAATGTGGTCATTTTACCAACTGGTAGTGAATTTTACCAAAAAGTAGAAAGAATTTACAGGAAAAGCCTGCATCAATGCAAAATGCCCCGCTGTCCTTGCATATGCACCACCAGGATCATAAAGGGCTTCCACTGTGGCAGTTTTTAAGGCAACCAGTCTCTATTTCAAAATCAGCCCAAAGCCTTCTCCTCATATTCAAGTAAAGTAAAAAGGCAATTCTGAATATTTCTAAAAAATTTCATCAGAAAAAGGTAACATAAAACAAAAAGCAATACCATCTATTCATAATCAGCTATTTGAGGTACTGAAAGGCTTAGCTGGTTTCCCCAGAGTCAAAATCAGAAAATCTTTTATCTGCAATGGTATTTACAACGCTTAAAAAAATTAAAATGCAAATGATTATATCACATTAACACAGGTAATAATGGGGAGAGTACTTTAGAATGTACATTCTGTCTTAGAATTCTATCTTAGAGTGTACATTCTAAAATACTCTCTAAAGTACATTCTACTTTAGACTGTAAGGAAGTTTGCACAAATACAGCGCTAGGAAGTTCTGTCTTTGCCTGCTATTTCTTTTTCTTTCTTTCTTTTGTTTGTTGAAACAGAGTCTTGCTCTGTCACCCAGGCTGGAGTGCAATGGCATGGTCTTGGCTCACTGCAACCTCTGCCTCCCGGGTTCAAGCAATTCTCCTGCCTCAGCCTCCCAAGTAGCTGGGATTACAGGCACCTACCATCAGGCCCGGCTTTTTTCTTTTTCTTTCTTTTTTTTTTTTTTTTTGTAGTTTTAATAGAGATACGGTTTCGCCATGTTGGCCAGCCTGATCTCGAACTCCTGACCCTCAGGTGATCCACCAACCTCCGCCTCCCAAAGTGCTGGAATTACAGGCGTGAGCCACCATGCCCAGCCTGCCTACTATTTCATTAGCAAAGCTTAGATGAGGAACACCACATTCTCTTCCAAAGACCAGAACTTTGTCAGACCAAATTCAAAGAAGATACCCTTCTAGTTAGAATCAAAGCTCTGAAGATAGGAAAGGAACAAGCGAGCACTTAGTTCTTAACAGGAGTGGATACTGGGCTGCTGCTCCCACTCAGCTTATCTCATGCTGTCTTCACCATGACCTTATGAGGTGGGCACTAATAGTCTCAGTGACACAGAGACAGAAACTGAGACTCAGGGCATATCATAAACTTACCCAAGGTTACACAGCTGGTTACTGGCAGAGCCAAGCTCTGACCTCAAGTCAGGTGACTTCCAAATCCATGTCCTCACTGCCACCTATAAAGTTGCTGAAAGGAGAAAAAGCAGCAACTAAAAAGTAAGATTTTGTTTGTTTTTAAGGATCATGGAAATTGGCAAGTCAGCTAAAAAAATAAATGCCTACTGCTAATAAAAATTAAAATATGATTTGGTATTGATATTGTACATTGTCCAGAACACTTAGAGTATGACTCATTTAACTATTTTTGTTTTTAATTCACCATAGTATGAGATAGCTTTGGACTTTTTCATTAACACAGTGTCAGGAAATGTTTGACAGACAACCCCAACAGGTATTAGAGGAAACTGTAATGAGTCCTCACACAGTGTGTTTAACTCTGTGAAATGTTAAATCTGGTTTGGAAATTCTTACTATTGTACTTGAGAACATTTCTTGTGAATAACAGGATGGACAGAGCATATTCATTTCATATTCTTATCTGGTAATTTACTTCTGGTATAAATATGTATTATCATTTAAAAATAACCTACTTTTTAATAGGCTACTTTATAGGAATCTATATCTTGGCAACAGATATCCCCCATTTCAGAACCAGGAAGCACCTATCTGATTGAGGGCAGAAGAGAGAAGTTAGGACAGAACCCTACATCATATAAGTTAAGGGCTTTGGATCTGGAGACAGATTATCTGGGTTTGAATTGTGGTTCTTCTAACTGGTTAATTCTGTATTGTGAGGATTAGATGAGATAATTCATGAAGTGCACTTAATAGAAACTGGCACACAGAAATACTCAGTAGTATTAGTTATCATTGTTATTCTCCAATGAGGTTGATCATCACAACTGTCTAACAGATATTCAATGAATGTTTTGAATCAGGTGGTTTGACTAGGGCATCTATATATTATTTTAATATGATTAAAAATGTGTTTTAATCATATTAAAAAATATATGTATCATCTATAGCCCCAGTCATACCACCTGCTGTTATGAAAAAGAGTCTATATCCTTCCCATAAAAGCCTTCAGCTACATCAGGAGAACTGCCAGGGTGAGGAACCAATGCCTAGAGCTATGATTTTCAAATAGCCTTCTGTGTATTTGTTTGTATGTGTATTTGTTGTCAAGATAAAATATTATCAGACTAAACGAGAAAAGAAGTTTAAAACCACTGGCCTAGAGGAAAACCACTTGTCCCCAAATCAAGTGCAAAGAGAAGGTCAGAAGAAAACAATGAAAGGAAGGCATGTCCACTCAAGTTGACACGTATGGGGTGGCCTTCACTCATGCCTTGCTGAGTTGGGGTTTTCGGTTTCGGCATTCCAGGTTGGGCAAGCATAAATAATTAAAAGCTCTGGTAAAGTGGTGTAGTAGAAAGAGTAGAAAACTGATCAAAAGAGTATTATAATGCTGACTGTACCACTTAGAGGCCATGTAGTCTCATGTTTAGCCTCTCTTGGCCTGTTTCATCTGTAAAATGAAAATAATATATTCTAGAGTTTGTACGAGACAAAATTGAAAGCAAGCAAGCTGCCAAAAAAAATTGCAGATAAATATAAGGGTTTTTTTATTTACATTACACCCATAAGATATAAGGTCCAAGACAGCAGAAGCCACAAGTGTTTATGTACCACTATCATCTTAAGATCTTTATTCCTAGAAGCATCATATAGTTTCAAATGCCCAACTGCTTTCTGAGCTAGATCAACCCAAAAGACTGATAAAATAAATAAATGCAATTCAATTAAGTAACTACTTAAAAACAGAAAATATTTTTTAAATTTCTAATACATTTATTGGGTACCCTCTATAAGCTTGGAAGAAGTAGAAGATATAAGAATCCATGTAACTGGGAAGTAAAATGCAAATTATAACAATGGGAACCAACCAAAAATGGTGAAAATCCTAATATTGTGCTTTGGTGCATAGTTGTTTGGGTTTTTTGTTGTTGTTGTTGTTGTTGTTGTTTTTTTTGGTTTTAACAAATGTAGATATCAATAAAATTGAAAGTTAGATTTTCCAAATAGTAGGCCTAGTGCAAAAGACACCCCAACATGTATAGGAAATCAAACAAACCTCTGTGCACAGAACTGAAGTGGGCTGGGCTGGGAAGCCTTCTAGAAAAAGAAGATTTCACATTATTTTATTCCTTTCTAAACATCAATTGGTCAAATGTTTAAAAGCAATAGTAATTTTTCCCTTTAGAGAACATTAATAATGTTTCGGAGTAATACTGACACTAAATAAAAATACAAATTGTCACCAAAATATCTGTTTTTCCTCCTTCCCTTCCATTTCTCCTGGGAAGCTCTTACTCATCCTTCAGACTTCAGCTTGCACTTTTTTTTTTTTTTTAATTGGTAAAGCTGGCTTATGTGTTTTGCCATAAACGGCCATGGTGCTCTAGGCCAATGCCCAAGGTAGCATCTTTGCTCTTCTTAAATGTCTACGTTCTGTGCTAGCTTCCCCTGGAACAGACCTTCAGCATCCAGGCAGCAGACACAGACAAGTTCTTAGCCCACAGACGGGGTTAATAATTGGCTGTTGATAATATGAGTGAATGGTTCTCAGAGTGTGTTTCCCCAGCAGCAGCAGCATCACCTGGGAACTAGTTAAAATTCTTGGACCCCACCCTAGACTTACTGGATCAGAAACTCCGGAAGAGGGGTCTAGCAATGTTTTATCAAGACCTCCAGCTGATTCTGACGCATGCTGAAGTGTGAGAACCACTGGAGTAGGTATTAAAAAAAAAAAGTCTTGATATACATTACTTAGGATTAACAAGAAAGAATGGGATTCTCAGACACAGTGATTATAGCTAAAGCGATAGATAGCCCGGCTTGCATTCTCCTGTCCAGAAACTTTCTCTAATGAGGCCTTTCTGCTTCCATTACAAAGTTATTCATTTATTTTTATCCTTTCAGGTCACAATGGTACATAAAACATTATGTGAGTAATAATTTTTGCTAGATATATATTTAAAATAAAAACCAAACAACAGAAAACAATTAAAACTTAACCTTTCTCTATAACTAGAGAAAGTTATAACTAGCATGCATATGGAGGTTACTAGATAAACACTAAGGAAAAATGATTTTTTAAAAACAGTCCCCCTAATTTGTTCCTAGGCCAAAATTTTAATAAAAATTGTGTTTTAGGTTTAAAAGCCTTCAAATATAGACTGTAGAGAGGGCAGACTTTAAGTACTCATTTTTATCATTTTTTATTCAAAGAAAATATTTTATGCATTTCCACATCATCTAATGCTACAGCACTGCATGAAGAGCAATACAATGAATTTGTAGCATACTGTCTTAGATTTATCTTGGAGCAATGTAAACACAAACCATATTATCTCTGAAGCAGCTACTTGCATTTGGGTCTAATCAAGAGAAGAGAGTGACTATTCATGAAAAATCTTCCCTGAACTGAAAAGCTATCAAGAGATTAGAAAATAATAATACCAAAATCTCTAAGAAAAAGTCACATATGATCTTCATAGTTTGAATAATGTTGACGCATCGGAACCTCTCTTCTCGCTTACCTTCTCTAATCTTTAGCTTACTCTGACTAAGACATTTGAAAAGGCTATGAATGAAAAATGATTCACTAAGCTCATTCCTGTTTTTATAAGCAATCTCTGCAGACTCAGACACCACCATATATTTTCCAGCTAAGTTGTGGAAAGACCGTCATTAGAAATTTTATTACAATGGGCACTTACTTATGTACCACTTTCCGGGAAGGGAAAAAACGGGACAGGTGGTCATACAAAAATCTGAAATTCCCATGGCTTCCTGACTTTTATAGGAGAAGGGTACTTGACACGTCTACTGTCAAATGTAGGAAATCTAATTCATCTTGAATTTGAGAAGGTAACTATAAACCAAAATATATCTTGCATTATTTGTTTTTTATTCTCAATACTATTCATTCTCTATTCTTTATTCTGCTCAGTGAGTTTGCAACTTATTTTTCTTCACCAAAAGGTTGAGCACTGAAGAATCATAAGATAGCCAAAATAAAAATCATAACCTTCTCTGAATTATTAGTATATCAATTAGAAAACAACATTTTTATAAGGGAGACTTCTAAGTGGCCTGTTATCAGAATTGCTACTTGCAAGGGTTTATTAATGAAGAAGTAAGTTTATCACTTATTATTTAAAACATGAAACTATTTTCATGTTACATCAATATGCATGTCTAGAAGCTTGTTTAAGGAAACTATTCACCATGCAAAGTTTTAAATGCACAGTATCAAAGAATAATTTTTGACATTTTGATTCATACATGCTTATAAAGCTCCAAGACAACATGGTTTAATTATAAAACATATTTCTACTGCCTTAGTCATGCCAATTAAATTTGATTGGATACTTTCTTTATTCAACAAGCTCCTTTCATGTCATTTTAATTTACTGTCAAAGCAGCCTGAATATTGGAAACTAAATTATTTACTACAGCCCATAAGCCAATAATGTTCCATTTGTCTCGTACAGAGGGAGACTAGACTAACAAGATTATTAAGGACATTACTTGTAATAGCGAATGTCCTTCACTTTATTTGAGCTTCATGCTGTGCTTTCAGAGATCATACTTCAAAAGAGCTCCATTTCATTCCGTCACAGAACCTCTGATATAAATTATTCTCCACTCCCTTTGTAATATTCTGATCATAGAATAAGTGGACCCAGTATTGTTGGGCTGAAATGGAGGCACACCCTCTTCTAAGACAGCTACATAGTTTGTGTTAAACACCTTTGATGCACTCCCTTGTGCCAATACTGCAAAACAAGAAAAAAATGAGTCGAATTTATCTTATAGTGATAATATCTCACACATTACATTTACAAAAGCTTTTTGTTTTCACTGTCTAGAATGCAAAAAAATGCTTTTAAGATTCTAGGACATCTAAGTAAATCAATAGCCTTAGTTTTCAGAAAATCAGAGTTCACTAGGCATAGTATATCTAGACAGACACTTCATGCAGAGCTTCACTATTGTGAAATACTAGAAAACGAATTAAAACGTCTCAACCAGAAGCACTCTTAAAAGAAAATAAATAGAGCTATGGTAAACTCTAATATGCCAGTGGTCCAAGGGAATTCTGCTGAGGTTAGCCTCATGCTAAGACTTATTTAACATCTTCATTAGTGGTCTGGAGAGGGAGGAAACACATCAATTATATTCACAAATGGCAATTAATTGGGAAGTATTGTAATTATTAGTATAAAAATGAAAAAGAACACAAAGAAGGCGGCAGAGGCCAAACCTACAGAAAAAAACTTCTAAAATGGCAACTGATCAGTCAATTAAAAGGCTATAACAGGGTAGAAATATTAAGTCCCTAAGAGGTGCTTAAAAACTACATTTTAAAGATTACAAAATGATGTCAGACTAGGAACCAGCTGTAAAACAGTTCAAAATAATGGCAATAATGAAAGGGAGTGATGTGGTCTCTCAAGAGAGGAAAAGGCAGAGCATGGGAAACAACAAGTGTTCCCTTGACTTCTCCAACAGTGAATCGGAGTTTATTAAAGAAGAGTACTAACCAGAAGAAAAATGCAAAATAATATATGTTACAATAAATATTTACTTTAGCTCAATGATGAATTAAACGTTCATAGACAAGGCTATAAACACAAAAAGAAGGCTTTATTTCATGCAATGAAATTAGACAATTCTTTTCATAGGATATAAAAAGAATCCAATTATTATTTAATACAGCTTAGAAGGGTATATGAAATATAAAATTAGAAATGTATTAAAAAGAAAAATAAGAGTAGGGACACAAAATGGAGCCAAGAATTAGCTTAATATAAACATTTATTTTGGTTTTAAGCCAGATATGTTGAGTAGTAAACTATAGCATTCTGTAAGTGAATGATCAGAGTAAACTGCAAAGGGCTCCAGCTTTGTAAGTGAACAGAATCCTTTGAATAATATATTTTAGAAATCTTATATAGTACAAAAGATTACCAAATCATCCTCTCTCTTACATGCATCCTTCCATGCAAGGTAAAACAATTCCACCAAAATAATAGAAAGAATTACATTGTGCAACTGATGTAAAGCACATTTTCTCTAGTAAAGTGGAATAGGCTATTTAGTAGTGCTTTGACCATTAAGCAATCAACCATCTTTTGCTAAAGGAAAATATAGCAGGCCCTTAGCCACATTTGAGGGGTTCTACTCCTATGGTTAAAAGCAGTGCATTCTCTCATAAGTTTTTCTTCAGTTACTGCACTGTTTAACTCAATTATGGAAAAAAAAAAAAAACGATTTCTAATTTTGTTGAAGTAAATGTATGTGAAGGGAGCAAACTGCACTTTCTAAGTGATAGGTCTCCATTTTGATGCTGGAGAGCACAAGGTGACACTTCTGTACACGGCTCAGATTTATGCAATAATGGGCAAATATTTCAAGGCAAATGCAGTTATAATGTTTATGTTAAAAACAATAGGTTATGACAGCAGTCAGATGTTCTATATCCCTCAAGTGCTGAAAATAAATTGTTTCTTTTTGCACACAAGAGATGGAGATTACCAAGGTGAAACATGACAGAAAATTTGTAGAAAATGATCTTGACTGTGAGCAAGACTTGCTTCCTGGTACTGATGGATAAAAACAGTACCCCACAGGCCACTGTCTGTTGCCTTAATGAGTCAAATGACAATGAATTTTGAACAAATATCCTTGAAAACCTGTTTTGCTATCTGTCTTCTACTAAAATTCGATTCACACATAAAATGACAGAATTTTGAGTTCAAACATCACCTAGTGCCAAGTTTGTTTTCTTTCAAGATGGTTATAAGCCTGGCACATATTAGATCCTCAGTAATTATCTGTTGGATGAAGTGGTTTTCTATAAGTACACACCTCTCTTCCACTTGCTCATCCCCTTTTCCCCTGAAACTCCCCTTTATCACTTAACTAAAAGAAAACCAATGTTTCTCAGCACTAACACACTGAGAAGTCCTCTTACCTCCTCTCCCCTCAGACCTCCAGGTGAACAAACTGGAAGCTAATAAATGTGAGGCCAAATATATGCCGTTGAAAAAATGACACAAACATGCTGGTTGCATTTTAGCTCATTGGAAGCCTTTTGAAGTCTTGATCACATACTTATTTTTATGACTGACATAACCTCACACGTGAAGGACAACTGATAAGCAGCAGTGATTTGTTATAACTCTCAGTACCTTGCATGACTTGCAGAAGTGGAGAATTTGCCTCAACTTGTACACATATTAGTTTCAGCTGACTAAATTACCAGACATTCCACATGAAGCAAGACTTTCCATATTCATTTTATATGGCATTCTGTCATTTATCCCTCCATTAGAACATTTGCCTTGGTAAAAGAACTAATTACTAAATTCACTACCACAAATGGGAAGAACTAACTCATTGCACTGCCCTACTAGGTGAAAGTTACAAGAAGAATTTCCTTACATCCTTGATTCAACTATACTTGGTTTTCATTTCAATAATAGACATGTACAGACAGTATTGTCTTTTGCCATTTTAATTTCTTAAGACTTCTAAAATAACATGCAGCAGAAAATTATATTTTAGGTCATTCAAACTACTCAAATTTGTAAATGTGGTATTTATTTTTCCTCTGTATCAACAATGATTCATCTTCCTGATCCATGATCTACTTAATCTAAAACTTAAACATAACCAGCAATAGTTTATTCAGAAGAGTTTACAACATTTATTTATAGGACTGCAGAGAGAATGGAAATAGAAACCAACTAATTGTAAGGAACAAGGATATGCTTTCAATAAAAATGATCGCATTTTAAAACTCATTAAATAATTTTCCATTTACATGCATATTAACAGAATTCATTATCCTAGTACTTCTTATTTGAAGATTATCAATATCAGCTCTAACATTTATAATCCTAGAACTGTCTGGGGTCTGCAGGTAATATGTTTACAATCTTAGTGACTTCTTTGGAGTTAATGTCATGTATTTCTTAGCTCCAAATTGAGCATAAACAAAGGTATGCTTCATAGACTTTGAATTTATCAATCATTTGCTTTCCCAAAACATGATAGTTCATTTTGTTCTGAGCCAATCAATGTTTTAATGTTTTTAAATAATTCTTTTTGAAAAATGTGCTACAAATTTCTAAAATAGGGTTCTTTATGCAAGAGCGGAAATGTATACATTTTGCTCGTGAAAATGTACATGAGAAAAACTAAATATATATAAATATATTGTAAATATATTCATTTTAATGTTATCATTATAGCATATGCAAAAATGCATAGTTTATATACTGCATTCAAATATTTTAATATACTTACCTTCTTTATGTAAATACCTGTGCATCAAGTTCTATAAATAAAATTGTAATATAGTGAATAACATTTCAACATAGAAAAATATATGTATATGCAAATCTATAGATATATATGTATGCATGTATTTTCCTGATTGAACTTTATATACTACCCTCCATTTTGACTGAAACAGTGAAATAACTAGCATGTTGCCTCTCTGAAGCCGAAAGCAATTTCCTTTTCTAATTTTAGTTATGCAAAGCCTATGGGCATCATCAGCATTTAGTAATTAGTTTTATAATTACTGCTGTTTTGCTCACTGTCATTCAATTTTTCTTACAACATGGTCTGGGATGGAAACATCCCACATCCACAGCTGTGTAAATTGCTATCCATTTATAAGGCAAAAAAAAGTAACATTCCACATACATCATTATTCAGTCAAGAATGTGCTGCTGGTACTTAGGTGATGCCTTGAGTGCATAAGCTGCCCACTAAAGTGCCAAGAAAAATGGCCTTCCAAATTCCAGGAAATGCTATTTAACAAAGAAGGAGAAAACATGAGAGCTACAATAAGATTACATCAACGAGCATGATGAAGTATCAGAAATCTAAAGAATCTGATGTCAAGACAAGTCTTCAAAATGTTAAGTAACCACACTCCATTTCTGTAGTAAAGATTCAATGAACACGTACCTATGTATCCACGGTTGCTCTGTTGTGTTAAAAACATGATGTTTCTTCAAAAAGGCAACCATAGCCTATGAAAGGTTTAATCATAACATATTAAGTTTTTCCTAAAAGCCACTGAAAATGTAAACAAAAATCTCATTATTTAGATAATCCAGTTTGGGCTTTGTAATGAACTGTAAAATCAAAACACTGATTTATCTTTCATAAAGACTGAAAACTTTAAAGCTAAGACAGGTTCAGTATAATGGTGCTGTGGTCAATGTGAACTTAAACAGCTTCTCCAAGAAACTCAGAGCAGTGTATGAATGTATCTTTAAATATATGAGTTTTTCCACATTTTCTTAAGACCTGTGGAAAATCGAGACAAAATGATCTTTACTTTGCCATGTCACAGACTAAACGAAGCCAGACCTGTGAATGTCCATCAACCAAAGTCACGGGGAGTTGACTTCAAAGCCAGCCACAAGTCTCAGGGCCTCTCTGCCTTAGGAAAATGCACTAACATCCTCCAGGCTAGGGTTGTTCTTTAGTTTAATAAGCAGCTCACACTGCACCTGATATTTGATGCTCTCACAAATGCTCTCCAGATTTTTTGTATCAGTAAGTCTTGTTTCTACAAATAAATTACAAACGTTTCATGAAGAGAAGTGCATCTTCTCCTTCTTTTCTATCTCCAAGCTCCATGCACACATGTCAGATGGATAATATATACTTTCAATTCTAAATTAATAAATAAAATTACAATGAAGTAATAGAAAGGAGAGTAACTGCTAATAACTTTAAGACTTTCAACTAGACAGTTGCTGTGCAAGTAACACACAGGAGCAGGCCAGAGCTTGAGGTGAAACAAAATGAGGGAACCTGATGGTCAGGTAGAGAACTTTAGCTTCAATCCACCACTTGGACAAGTACAAGCATCTAAAAACAATCCTTTCCTCTTTGATTCTTTTTCAGTAGTGACAGGAGATGAATCCAGAAAGGACAGAAGTCAAACCAGAACCAACCTTGCCATCTTTCTTCCTTTGAACCCTGGGGCTGGGGCATACAGAACCTGCTGATTAAGATGAATCAAATAGATGCGAACTATCTTTCAGAATTGTATCAGGTTGTGACCAGCCTGGGCAACATTGCAAGACCCCATGTCTACAAAAAATTAAAAAATAATTAGTCGGACTTGGCAATGCACACCTATAGTCCCTGCTACTCAGGAGGCTGAGGTGGGAGGGGAGGATCGCTTGAGTCAAGGAGTTCAAGGTTGCCCTGAACTATGATTGTGCCACTGCACCAGCCTGGGTGACAGAGCAACACCCTGCCTTAAAAAAAAAAAAAAAAAAAAAAAAAAAAGAATCGTATCAGCAGAACTTTTAGTCTTTTGTATGCAAGACGCACTTGCGGTCAAACGATTCATTTGGTTCTGTGTCTGAGAGTGACAAGAAATACAGATTTCAGAGTTCTTATTTCCTCCTGAACAGAATGACAGTAGATTTGGACTAAATATTTCAGTTCAAATATTTCTGTCCAAAACTGTGATTGTATTTGGGTGTATATATGTGCACCTGTATATATTACCTACTTAGAGAGTCTCTAGTACCATTTTCCCGGTTTTTACTTTCTCTTTCAAATATATGCCATCAGAGAACACCAAAGAGGATTTGTCAAGGAAGGAATAACAGAGTTGTTGATTTCACTCTTACCACGGTGATTATAATCTACATTACGCTTAACCTGCTAGTTGCAGATTTTTAGCTGAAAAACAAAAAAGGAAAGCCATAAATCGGACAAAAGCTAAAGAGATCAACCATTATTTCAGTGAACAAAAAGACCACAAATTCTCACTCCTCATTTATACTATCACTTAATTAATGCATGCAGGTAAAAAGAAGCCAAACAAAGGATAAAAAAAAAAATGAGTGAAAAAGTTTCACTTTAACACATTTACACAGAAATTAATAAAGCTTAAAGGCATCTATGGCAGGAGGTGTGTGGGGTGATAGAGGAATTCATTCATCAAATACAGTTGTTTTAAACTTAAGAAATGTGGATAACACTAAATTTATTATTTCCAAAGCTATATTTTCGCCATTAATGCATAGTCCTTCATTTACACATTGAGTTGACAAAATGAATGACTTTCGGTATCTGGTTTTATCTAGTTTGTAGCATACAATTTAAATATTGTATATTTTTCAAATTTTACTTTGCCATTACAGGCATAGCTACAATACCATGTCTATTCAAGTTGTCAGAAAGCATCATGAGCAAAACCTCTTATTATAGCCAAATGCTTACAGACAGTGAGTTGCAACATGAGCAATCAAAAACCAAATGTGGGAATCTAGGAACAGTGATATGAGCTTGAAGTCTACTGGAATTTACTGTTCATAGGTATAGAGTTCCAGGCCCATAAACTTGATAATTTTCTAAAAAGCCAAAACAAAAAAATCACACAAACTTTTTTGGGGAAATGGGACAAAAGAGAGTCTACACAAAGGATGGCATTTGTGCAAAATGTGCTCTGGTCTAGCCACCACACGGCCAGGGTTTTCTCGCTCACCAACTCTCTCCAATTTCATTTCTAGTTTCATAGAACTGAACTGGCCTGACTTACGAGCTGGAAGAGAAGTCGATTCAGTGAATGGTTAAAATTTGGCTACACTAAACATTAAAAGTGCTAAGGAAAATGGCATTTAATAAAATGCTTCTAGAAGAAATACATATCTAACCATAGAGGCAACCACAGTTTCTTTATCTTTCAAATCTTAGTACAATAATTTTAATCAACAACTGAATTCCTATTTGCATGCCTAAATCCCTTAGGTCTGCTTATTACTTTCTCATTTCTTGGGTGCAGGCTGATTTAGACAAAAACGATAGAAAGATTCCAGAGAAAATATTTATAACTTTTGATTTATTATACACACTTACCTGAAGAATATCTTGTTTATGGAAAGTCTAAAAAAAGTAACATTATTTTTTAAAGGGAATTGCCACCGGACAAAATCTTTGTGGAAAAACTGGAGAAAAAAATGCTAGCAAACCAAAAAATAGGTTTTCATAACTTTCAAGGACCCTTTTAACACGTATTTTAGTGTTTTACTGTCACTAAGACTTCTTTTCCACTCATGCTTTATCTAATAAACATTTGAATTGACAGCATAGTTGTATATGGTTACAAATTATTTTACATATTAAGAATGCATATTTCAAAGAAAAAGTCTTCATTAGAGAGTCTGAATAGGACTAATACAAAGGAGGCAGACCAACATAGTGTAATTGCTTTTCATTATATTTGATAGCATAGAGTTAATATGCTTAAATGCAAATAACTACAACTCTTTATCAGGATAGATTTCAAATGAATAAACACCTCAAGTATGAATACTGAGTTCCCTTAAGGTAATTTAGGAACAAGAAGGTCACCTGCAAGTCCTTCTACAACTGCTAATTCCCATTAATCCTAACAGCACTAAATATTAAAGGGTTAAAATAAGCATAAATTAGCTTTATTGTCAATCATTACATACAGAAGAATAATTAACTCAGTATGTTTATTTATCTACTTTCGCTACTTGATTAAATGAATGATTGATGACAGGTTCCTTGTTTTCTTTTTTTCCTTGTTGTCAGTATAAATGATCAGTATGTAACTAAACGGTGACATTAAAATGAAATCATTAGCAACCTAAAATGCAGGATGACCTACATGTAAGAGCTTCTGTCTCCTTTGCTACTGAGAAATCTAGTCAGATTCATTTGCAACCAAAACAAACCTATAACATACTTAAAAGCACTTCCAATCAGGTGCTTTTCCCTCTATTTCCACTTAGTTTGCTATGTCTATAGCTATGCTAAAGGCCATTCATTTATTTTAAAGTCAGTAAATAAAGTTAATTTATAGCATTCTGGGTTCATTGTTTGTGAAATTTATGAACTATGTGACTGTTTAGCATTTGTGGTCTTTACTAAAACTAAGGGAAATATCAAGTCCTTGAGGTAGATTCATTCAAAATTAAAATATCAAATACTTGATCAATCATCATTTAAGTAATTTGATTTGTCATCATTTGATAACATTTGAAAAGGTTATTAGTTCTAGTTCTCTGCAAATCAGATGACTAACATCAGCACAGAGATCCATAGCATACAATTGATTTGGATATAAGGTTTGTTATACATATGGGGTATAAGTGGCATACAATGCAATGGGCAGTTTTCTTCAGCCCCCAAATCCACCATCCAGCACTACACGCCCTAGAAACTGAAGTGAAATTTTAACGTCTCTGAGAAAACTGTACTTAAATATCTGCTTTGGACTGGCTGCTCTTCTGTGCATTGCTTAATCATTATTTAAAATGTTACTACTGTTCGACAATTTTGCTCTGCAATTCTTTGAACAAGACCATGAAATGTGTACCTTATAGGACTCATTTAAATAGGGAACAAATAGAGAAGAGGAAAAGAATAGTATTATAGAAGTAGAAGAAAGCTAAGGGAAGTGATTGTAGAACAAAATCTGAGAATTCAGATTTCACTATTTTAACACCCATCAATCACAGGAAGGGTGAGGCTTGCCATAAACATAATTCAAAAAAGAGAGCAATGCAGAAGAAGGAAATGAATTCAGCAAAGAACTAAAGATATTGGGAGATTATAAACCTGACACTAGTTAACACTGGGCAATGCATCTCACTATTCCATAGTAGAATGTCAACTTATGAAAAACAGATTGAGTGTATTCAGAAAGTATGATCTCATAATACGGTTTCAACATATAAACAACTATGAATGAGTGATTAAGTGTGCAAGTGTAGTTTAGGTACTTGTTAAACAAAGAAAACAAGCTCTGTTGTGGGGATGAATCCCTCCAAAGCACCCACACTCTTAATCTGAGTCCACGCTGGCCCAGCAACTTGGTTACATTCTAGAGAGAAGTTTGTGGACTGGATCTGAATGTTTTCTTCTTGTGAAGTTTACTCATAAGCTAACAAAAACAATAATACTGACATCAGCTGGATGACAATCTAAGCACCTGTCTTCTTGCTACCGTCACTCAATCTATTTTTGGGGGTTCTGGCTGAATGTGCTGAAATGTAATCATTACCTAACGGTTGATAAGACTACATGGTATTATTATTAAATACATATCAATTCTCTCTATAGGACTATCTACATGAATTGTGATAGAGAAGCATTTATAGAAAATGATTTTTGAGTTTCTCTTGCTTTTTGCATAGAGGCTAGTATGAATGGATTTGAGCTTCTTGAACCATTTGCCTATGTCAAGGGCCACAGTGAATGCATTTCATTCAGAAAAACTGGTCAATATACAAAGCATCTAAGTTTACTTAAAGAGTCTTTGAACACCCCCACCCCCCTCTTTTCCCCTTTACTTAGATATCTTTTGCACATAAAGAACAGGAATAATTTAAAAATAGTTCTACATACGAGAAGGAAAAATGATGCTCATCTCATGAGGTTTTATAAGAAATGAAATGTGATGATGTGTAGTATCTTTGCATGTTTTTCTACCCAATTAATATTAAAATTGCTATAAAGAGCAGCATGTGAATTCTACGATTTTTAGAAATGGTAATGTGTAATGTAAAGAATGATCACAGATCTCCATACTAGAATGTTAAAGACGTGTATGCTCTAAACCAAAAAGTGATACCTGGCTCAAGCAAAGTCACAGGAATATAATATGAATAATTTTGTGTCTCCAATATTTTCCTGGAATATATAACTATTAAATACAAATCAACAACCCAAATGTATTGTTTATAGATTTTTCATTCCATTACTTTAAGAAAATTAAACGTTAAAAATATGAACATAAAATATATATCTGAGGGGAGTCATCAATGGCTTTAGCAAAATAACTGATTTTACAAAGTACAAATTGCTACAGAAATCCTTTATATAGAGAATTTCTCTGATATATAAAAACTGATTTTTATGAACTTATAAAACATTTTATAAACAATTTATATGAACAATTGTCCAGGATTTGTCATTTCACAAAGTGTAGTAACTCTGTACTGGCAAGCTTGCACAAGTAAACAGAATTATAATTTGCAGTGTAAATCCTCATTAAACTGAAGGAATATTTGAAGAACACTTGAGTAACAATGAAGTATGATCTAGCAGGTCACCTGAATGACTATTTTTGAAAGTATATCTGCATTGGTAGAGTGAAATAACACAATTTTAGCAACTTCCCATAATCACAGTTCGTGTTTTTCATTAGTATACATAAAATGTTACAGTTTCAGGGGACAGATAGAATGAACATAAGTGGTTTGCATTCTGACTGGAGCAAAAATACCCCTGGTTTAATACAACATGTAGTCCATTTAATTGAGCATTTTTCGCACCCATGCAGAATATGAAAAGAATGGATATTTTAAAAGAAAAATAAGAATAACAAAAGTCTCAACTCAGAATTACAGAAAGCCTTTGATCAAGGCAGTGAACATTCTACAGTTCACTTTATTATGTTCTCTTAAAATACTCCATGGTCGTCTCTGCTCCGTGATCACCCTTAAAGAATAAGTCTGTATTAAATATTATGTCATTTTTGAGTATATGATTTCATATTTTAATAATCTAAAGTAGATGTAATTCCCTCTTATGTAAATATTAGGTGTACCGTTGAATAAAAATAAAAGATGAGGATTCTATCAGATTTTATCCTCTGCTGTTAGTATTAGTTTGAGTGTTCTTTCCCCAGGATCTTTAATTTATGGAAATCATCTTATTTTCTTAACTCCATCCATGGGTTCAAAGCTAGCAGAGTCTGTTGCTGTAGATTTTGGATAACCAGAGCACAGAGGACAGATCTGAAACCAGACCAGGTTTTGATACTAGAAAAACTGCATGATGTCTATGATGTTAAACTACAGAGAATTAACACATATTAGTTTGGCGCTGGTTGTGTAAATGCTTCTGGCATTTCCTTCAGCACTTAAACTCATTTTCGGAGAATGGACTGCTGTAAAAGAATGCAGGCTCATTAAGAGTTTATTTCCTCAAAATGCTGAAGGATAACAAGTTTCTGCTGTGAGGGGATCAGCAAACTGCATTTATCTCTTTAGTGGGGGGGAAAGACCCCAGAGCTTTTTGTTTTTCAGCAGGCATCACAGGTCTGAAAATGAAGAATTTCATCTTGTCACACCCTGCCTTACCTCGTTTCAGGGCTGGCTGTGTTTTCTTTCCACAGAATGAAATTTTAGCAGGAGCAGAAGCCAAATGCTTAAAATGAATGATCAACTTACAATTCGTATGAATCTATTCTTTCATGCTGCTCTGCTTAAAAATAGCATCATAAATGCACATCTGCAAAGACTGTGCAACCCCCCTTTCCTGAATTGTACAAATTATTAGAGTCGTTGACAAAAGATTTTTTTGTTTAGGGGTTGGTCTGGGCACTCTCTTTGGCAGACTGCCACTTTTCTAGCAGTAGAAATATTGCTTGCAGAAAGCCACATTGTACAGAACAGCTGTTCTGCTAAAACATTGAGCTAGCAACCCAAGAAATGACTGACTTCACATGTGAAGCAAAATTGTTCCCTCCCTTTGTGCTAATTTAAATGAAATAAAAGTACAAAACATGCTCTTTCGCGCCGTCTAGTCTTCCCTCGCAAATACAGGCTTTAGTGTGATGCGTATGAGCTGGCGGGAAGGTGGGCATGTGACCCTGAGCACTGCCTCAGTGGTAGGCTTAAACTGTGGCCGCTCTACTTCCCAGCTCCCAGAATAGTAGCTACTCTTCTCGTCTGATCCTTTCTATGAGGGATTTTCTACAAATCTACAAACTACATACATTAAGATTTCACAACTTAAAAATGCACTTCATTCAAACTTCTCTCTTTCCATCTCTATGAAAAGAAAAGTTATCAGAGAGAAGACACAAAGATTATGTTTGATTAAGCTCTTGTTTATAAGTATGATATGTGATTCATGCCTTTAGTTATTATATTCAGATAACAGAAATATGCATGAGTATTCCATGTTCTACATGGCATTGGGTATCCTCTTTAAAATACTCTTCTGAGAGGAAAATCCTTCGTAAGTTTGCCTGACATCTAGAGGGCCACAATTCTCATTAAATGTCATCACATTCATATCTTTAACCATATTTATGCATAATAAATTCCCCAACACCAATGGATATCTAAAATATAGACGTGGCAAATACTTCAAAGTAGAAGTTCAAAAAATAATTTTCTTGGAAAATAATACAATATTTTATTTTGAAAGTACTGTATACATATTCATTGTGATCACCTATTTAAAACTGTAATAAGAACTACCATCTTTCTCTCATTTTGCATTAATCATCCCGGATCCCACAGTACTTTGCTTAACCTCTTTCAACATGAATAATACCCTACTTTATTATTTGGTGAGAACAATACCCTACTTTATTATTTGGTGAGAATAATAATAATTAATAATAATAATATAATCACTCCCTCCCAGATTATAAACTCCTAGAGAAGATGGTTCACTTTTTTCCCCCACTTTGCATCCCCCAGAGAGCCTAGTACAGAGTCTTGCAATATAATAAATATTCAAATATTTACAGGATGAATAGGTGAGTAAAATTAAAGGAGAAAATAACCCATTTCTGATCCCTGATGACAACAAAAAATTGATATCTTAAAACCTACTATAGGATTATATCTATTAAGCCAAAATTCTGAGAAGGGAAATGTCAGCTTTTTTTCACTGTTTCAACAAATTGGCCTTTCATTTCAGATGTAGTATATTTTAAGAATTTTTTTTGTTTTCCTAGCAACTCAATGAAATATCTACATTAACAATTTATAAAATCAAATTCTATATGTCTCATTATTTTAAGCATTAAAGTAACATTAAGCTGCCATAACACACCCAAATCACCCATCATCTAAGAAATGCTTGAAATATCCTCCACTCTGTCAAATGATACAAGACTTTTTTACATGCTAGAATGCCCCCAAAAAACTGTGCATGTTGAGCCACCTCTTCCTTCTGATTAATATCATTTTAAAAACATAATCTTAAAAACAAAAACCGTAATTAGAATGTGTACTAAAAATCACAAATGGGAATCCTAATATGCCTTTGAAAGTTCCTATGTTAAAATAAGCCTCCCAACACAGTCTCAGCTCACTGCAGTAGAAGGTATAGACAAGTTGGGTTCACAGGTCCAACTACGCCATTTTTTTCAGTCAAGAAAACTTAAGCCAAACATGTGTTTACAGTCACAAAGATTTGAACTCAGGAGTGTTCAATTCCACTGATCAGAAAATCTTGCTACCAATAAGCCATTCTGAAGATACATTAAAATGACTGGGATGATTAATTTTCACTGCATTCCTACATTTTGCTGGATTCTCCAGCCTGGGATACATGAACTGTACCTTTATTACAGGTTGTTAGAACTCCTTGTGTTATGAACTGAATGTTTGTGTCCCCTCCTAAAATCCTTATGTTGAAAGTCGAAATCCCCATTGTGATGGTATTTGGAGGTGGAACCATTGGGAGGTAATTGTCATAGAGGGCAGAACCCTCATGAAGGAGATTAGAGACACAGCAGACATCATCTTTCTCTCTCTTTCCATCTTGTACGGATATAACATGAAAATGGCTATGGGAACCAGGAGGACAGCCTTCACAAAGAACCTTACCATGCTGGTACCTTGATCTTGGATTTGCAGCCTCTAGACTGTGAGAAATTTTTTTTAAATGTTGTTTAAGCAAACCCATCTATACTATTCTGTTAAGGCAGTCCAAACTAAGACACCCTGCAAGAGTCCCCTTTTCTAATCTCAGTAAAAGTATTATTTTAGTTTTCCAATTGGAGTTGTTCATATAGCAACAAATTCAGTCACTGACTCACAACAAGGAGGTTGAGTCTGATTGCCTACCAGATGTGAATCACAACATAGCAGAGGCTGAACAACTTGTTACAGATTTTTCTGCAACTTCAGGAGCTCAGTATCCATAGAAGACATAATGAAAAGCACTTTAGGTCAGGTGTCAGCTAAGCAAATACCACTGCACCACTTTACAAACGTCCCTGAGAACATCCAAAATGAGGCTTTACCTGCATCAACATTCCTGCTTCCTTTCGTATGTCTCTAGGACATACTGAATTTTACATATGTTTAAATGCTATCTTCGTGCGTCTTTTCAAAATGGAAAATAATAGCAATTTTGCTTTTATGCTAAAATTCTTGTAAAAACCTGGATAGTATTCATCTATTTTTATAGAAGAAAGCCAATATTTTAAAGTATTTATATAAAACCCAAACTGTGTACACAGTCTGTTTTCATCATCAGTGCTGATATTCAACACAGTCTTATTTCCCAAACTGTAAAATTATACGTAAGTAATATGCTTTAATTACAAAACATGACTGAAATTTAAGTATCTGTAGTGCTTTAGGAAGTTATTACTATGAACTCACTGAATTGTAGTGTCTTCTAAGCACTTATTACAGTAGCCTTCAACCTTGGAGCACTCAGCCAATACCTGGTGACTGACTGCTCCCAACGGGCAACAGCAGAAGACCACAGGAGCTATTTCCTAGTGACTGTATTTGGTTTCTTGAGTATAAGTTGTGAAAATTATATTATGCTATATAATTTGGTCATATTTATTCATTTTATGTAGACATTGGTTTTGGAGATATGTTAAATTTTACCCACAAAAGACTAGGTTAGATTTACCAATTTTATTCATTGTATTGCTGATAATACCAATAGATATACAAATCTCAAACATCTTATTTCTAATGATTTTTAATGATGGTTAGAGTCACAACATACTTTAAGCCATCAATTGAATCAGGAAGACAACTAATAAATTATGTGGAAAAATAAATCAAAACTATTAATTAACCTAACTGATCAGTTGTTTGATTAGCTAGGTCAAAATAACCAAACAATAGTCCTGTGTAGACAATGTTTTCATCATGTTTCTCTTCATTAAGATCATGCATTTAAAAAGACTATGTGAAGAGCCTTAGTTTGGATCATTTGCTATATTAAAGTGAGAAAGCTGCCAAAAGTAATAAGCCAAATGATACTACTGATTTAATATGACTTTTCACTTAATTTTTTCAGTGATATACACAATGCATATACATCTACGGCTAGCTATTGAAACAGGCCAACATCATATTCCTGGCTGGTACATAATTTAGTCATGACAGCAATCATAACAAATAGACTTATGTATATACATTAGCACCGAAGATGACTTTTTAAAAAACATATTACCAGCCATTCATTGTTACTGCGATGTTTTAAACAAATACAAGAATCAATCTTTTATAACTCAAAGTATGCTTTCTACCATAATGGATTCTAAAATAGGTACCTAAGTCCACCTCCAGTTCTAATGGTCTCGACAGGAGTTGGTCATCTATGGAATGCATGCGGGTCTAATCTAGCCTGCCACCTGTTTCTGTACCATCCACAAGCTAAGAATGTATTATCCTTGTTATTTTAATTTTTTGAATAGTTGAAAAAACTCATAAGAATAATATTTCATGACATGTCATAATTTGATTTTAATGTCCACAAATAAAGTTTTATTAAAACAGCCAAATGCATTCTGTTACAACTTGTCTAGATAGCTACTTTCGCACTATAAAAGTAGGGCTGAGCAGTTGCAGCAGAGACCTTATGGCCCACAATGGCTAAATTATTTACTGTCTGATCCTTTACAGAAAACATTGGCTGACTCCTGTCATAGAACTCTGTAACTAGTTTTTTATCTTGGCTTTCTAACCTTCCTCTTTAGGCACTCTTTGACCAAGATTGGAAGAATAGAAAATGTAATACTAGTCATAACCTTGGCAAGAAAAAGAAGGAGATTAACCAGAGCAGGCATCTGTGCTCATGTATGACTCTTAAATGGAAATAATTTACAAACTTTAAAGAAAACTTATGTATGACTCTCTATGGCAATAGTTCAGTTATAAAGTTTTAAGCAAACTATGTAAACAGACTAACCAATTTCCTCCCTTCCATTTCCATTGATTGATATTGTAACTGTCAGTTAATCACATTTCCTAATACGATCAGCCATGAAGCACTTTAGAATGTTGAGCGTTTGGGGACTCAATATTGACCAGTTAGAAAGGTAGGAAAGTAGGAAAGAACAAGTTTCCATTTGGACAGAGGCTTGTTTTTCTAATGTTTCCATCATCAGAGTGAACTCTAGTGATTTTTTTTAAATAAAACTTTTATTTTGAAACACTTTTAGATTTATAGAGAATTTCCTGTAGTGATGCAAAGACACTACAGAAAGGTCCCATCTATGTTTCAGCCAGTTTCCTAATGCCTTCTTAAAATTATTATTTTCATAGAATCGTAACTCCCATGCTTTTGAATGGCCTATGTTTTCTGAAGTTGGGCATTAGAACAAATGTTATCATTTGCTCTAAAATGGGTCAGTGTCTAACATGAGCTAGATATGTGGATAAATGTTCACATATAATGTAAATGGGGAAAAGGGATTCCAATCATAAGTGGCTGAACATAGAGAGAAAAGTCTCTTTATTATGGAAGAATATGTTCTAAACTAGGATTACAGAGACCCAAATTCTAGTTCCAACTCTGTAACTGACTTTGTTGAAGGACCAGGTGATCTGGTCTTTTAACAACAACAACAAAAAAACATCTATTGGCCTTCCTTTAGAATGCTGAGGTTCTGACATTTACTAACACACTATGGACCCAGAAAGAAAGTGAAAAGCTGCAGTCAATCAATATTCAAAGACACATTAGTTTTCACAGGTGGAGGTCACCACATGTTTACTAAGGCAGAGCTAAGACTTATGCACAGTATCTAGAAAGCTGTTTCTGAAAATTAAAGCCATAGTACAATTTCAATCATATAAAGCAGTCAGAGGTGACTCCTTCTTTGCTATGCTTATGAAATATTATCATCTGCAGAGCACTGAAACTATATATTGTGCTTTGCAAGAGGTGATAGGGCTAACAAAAACACGTTGAAGAATGCCAGTCCTGAAGAATAGAGCACATAAAGTTGAAAGTCCAAAATAAGTGAGTACAGTGCAGTATAATGCAAAACCACAAGACGTCGGGACTAAAATATTACATTATCAAGAACTGGTAGACTTTTTAAAATAAGTTGGATGTGATATAGAATACTAAGTGTGTTCCCTAAAGTTTTCTCAAGAGAGTAAATGCAAAGAAAAAGTGCATGAAGCGCTAGGTTCTTATTTTATCTTTATCATATATTTTGCATTTAACTTCTTTAAAACTTCATTATGTGCTATTTTATTTTCCTGTCTTATTTATAATGATTACACATGCTCAAATATTGATAATAAAAACAAAAAATTTTTAAGATAAGAAACAATGCCATATATTTTTGAACACATAGAAGGGAGATATGGTGCCTCCACGTACAGGGGAATTAAGTAAAAGAAGAGGAAAATAGAAATATCAGCAAAATATGAAGAGTTAGGGTATGTGGCTTTTGAAATTATTAATAAACCACTTCAAGAAACCTGAGAGTCCAAGGAAGACTATTAGTCTCAAATATTCAAGACAATAATCACTAAATCCTTTCTGAGGAATCGGGACTTTGGATTAGACAGTAAGTAATCATCCAGACCAGAATCACTGACAAAAAGAAAACTGAGGTCTAGAGAGGGCTTTATGGCACCAATCACAGGGTATGTTTAATTTTCTTGAAAGCTGCCCTACCATTATTTATTGCACATTCGTTTCTCTATGAATTGCAAATATCTCCAAGGCAAAGGACTTAGAGGACTGACTTACTAAGAGAAGATACTCAGATATCTGTTGAAGGGACCTGAGTTCACACACCCAGAATACTCATGGTTTTCTTGAGACTACAGTTTTGTTTTGCTTTTGACATGGAGTCTCACTCTTGTTGTCCAGGCTGGAACGAAGAGGTGCAATCTCGGCTCACTACAACCCCTGCCTCCCACATTCAAGTGATTTCTCCTGCCTCAGCTTCTGGAGTAGCTGGGACTACAGGCGCCTGCCACCACACCAGCCTAATTTTTGTATTTTTTAGTAGAGATGGGGTTTTACCATGTTGGCCAGGCTGGTCTCGAACTCCTGATCTCAGGTGATCCACCTGCTTCAGCCTCCCAAAGTGCTGGAACTGAGACTACAGTTTAACCTGTGCCTCCTCTGCATGTACATCCACATGGAGAACTACGTTGACGGGGGAAGCCAACCACAGGGCAGGGACTAGCAGCTAATCCCGTGGGCCACACCTGCTTCTAGCGCCTACTCCACATCCTGCATAATTTCCCTTTGTTTTCACATTATTCCCATCATTCTCCCTCCATTTTTCTTCTGCTCTTCCTTTTTACTCTTCTTTTGCATCTTCCTAGTTTATGACTTAAACTCACCCATAGTTCTTATCAGTACTATATAACTCTGCTAATAGTAATCCCAAGATATAATCCTATTCTACACAATTCGACTTAAAACACGGTTAAATACTTACTTTCACAGGTATTGTACAAGGTTCTGGAGATATAAAAAGGAATAAGATGATCCAGGCTATTCCCTCAATAAGCTCATAGTCTCAATACAGAGACAGGCATGTAAAGAAACAGATTACAATGTAAGTTGATAACAAACCAACAGAAAAATGTAACAACACCCCGAAGAAAGAAATTACTAATGCTCTGGGGAAGCAAAGATTTGCATAAGAGAGTGACATCTGAGCTGGGATGTGAAAGCTGAATAGGAGTTCAAGAAAACCCAACAGAAGATGTTGGGTCTCAGAATGTGATACTGCGAAGTACGGCACTTTGACAAGCTGAATACTTTGAACTGAAGGAGACTGGAAGGGTGTAAAAAGATATTCTCTCTGACCTTCTTTTTCCCTCCTTTCTCCTTCCCCTATTTCTTCCCCAAGGTGCATCATGCACAATAGAACTTCTCTCCCTCAAAGCAAGCCATAAAATCTAAGAAGACTATCTGCCCTCTCCTCTCCCCCCGAAGACCCTTACATGACAGGTGTCGTGCCCTGTACCCAGAGGAAGGAATGCTACACAGAGAGGCCAAGAAAAATCCGAACAAACAGGACCTGTTGGAATTCCCCTAAAGTTATCATCTTTAGGTCATGCCTTTTTTGTCCAGTCATATTTCTACACAGCTGTCCATTCTTCATCGAACCTAAGCATAAGAATATGTACTTCTCCCTGGGTCTCTGGGTCTTCATTTCTGAAAGCTCCCATGTCATGTAAAATTTTGATTAAATAAATTTTTTCTTGATAACCTGTCTTTTGTTATGGAAGTTTCAGCCATAACCCTTGTGATGGGTAAGGAAAAGTAATTATGCTTTTGCCCCTACAAAGCAAAAGAGCAATTCAGTCAGATGATGACATACTCAAAGGCACAAATTGAGGGGTTTTACCACTCAGTGTTGCTAGAGAAAAATGAGATAATAGTGGCAATAGAGATTGATTAATCTTGATGTAGAATGCAAAAGAGCACATTTGCACTCTTTTGCCCACATTTCCAAAGTCTCCACAAAAAATTCCTCATTTCTACTTCTCATTTTTAAAAACTTTTTAAAATCTTATTTATTTATTTATTTATTTATTTATTTTTTGAGATGGAGTCTCGCTCTGTTGCCCAGGCTGGAGTGCAGTGGCACAATCTCAGCTCACTGCAAGCTCCGCCTCTGGGTTCACGCCATTCTCGTGCCTCAGCATACTGAGTAGCTGGGACTACAGGTGCCCACCACCACGCCTGGCTAATTTTTTGTATTCTTGTTTTTTTGTTGTTGTTGTTGTTGTTTTTGTTTGTTTGTTTAGTAGAGACAGGGTTTCACCGTGTTAGCCAGGATGGTCTCAATCTCCTGACCTTGTGATCCGCCTACCTCGACCTCCCAAAGTGCCGGGATTACAGGTGTGAGCCACCACACCTGGCCTCTACTTCTCCTTTTAAAAAATGTTTAGAGACAAGCTCTCCCTCTGGGCAGCGGTGCAATCACAGCTCACTGTAACCTCAAACTCCTGGGCTCGAGGAGTCCTCTCACCTCAGCCTCCCAAAGTGCTGGGATTATAGGCATGAGCCACCATGCCTAGCCCACTTCTCATTTTGGGCAAACAAAAACTACAGATTAAAACAATACACAAGTACTACCCTAGATAAGGTAAATTAAGTTACAGATTCACGTGTTTCATCTTTTATCTGTGAAACTGGCCATGTTTCTTTGCAGTATCTCCCAAGAGAGGTGCAATGTGCTTCCCTGCCCCTTGACTTTGGTCTGTGCCACGCAATCTGCTCTGACCCAACGACTGAACAGAAATGACCCCATGACAGTTCTGAGTCACACCATTTAGAGACATTGCATGTTTTTGTTCACCCTTCTTACAGCTTTGCCTCCATCACCACAAAAGAGCTACTTCCAAATAGCTGCTGCCTTCTAACATGGGACAGAGCTAGGCTGAACCCCCAGCAAGGAGCCAAGCCCAGCTAGAGCTGTGGCCCAAAGCAGAGGCACCCGCTGAGCCCAGTCTAGACTTGCCAACTCCCAGCCTAACCGCAGCTCCATGAGTAAAAGCTTGTTGTTGTGTGCCACTTAGATGTTGTGATTGCTTGTTCTCTGGCAATAGCTGAGTAGGACACCTGAATATGCACATATTCTCAGCCATCATTCTCAAAAATATGCTTTCTTCAAGTCACTGTCTGGAGCTGAGGGTAATCCTGAATGCTCCGTTGTAGCAGATGCTCTGAAAACAATAGTGACAAGCCCAACTCTTGAACAGTGGCATGCAGCAAGATACCAGCAATGCTATATATAATATTTTTCATGCTGAGTTAGATAATAATTCAATGATAAAGAGTTCACCTTTGTAGTCATCAAAGCTTTTCATGAAAAAGTGTAAAACTCCAAAGAATTAGAGTCTCAGAGACATACTCTCTTATCATGTAGCCTGCAATTGTCAGAAAGTCCTTCCTGCCCAGTGTCAAAGATAATAGTCCTGGGGAAATGTGGTGATATAAACATTGCTTGTCTTATCATGATGTAAAATACAATAACGTAAAAGGTTACTTCTTAAATGAGCTCCTTTCAGCAGTCATAACTTCATTAGAAATATACAAAAGTATAACAGCATATAATTAAAAAGACTTCCTGGAAGCATACCTAAGTAAAGGCAACTACATCACACCTCCACATTCTAGTAAAACCTGGCACTCACTCCCAAAATAAACAACAATGAACATTGGCAGCTCAGCTTCTGAATGGTTCTGTTTCCATTGGGTACCACCACCTACTATGGATTGGGACAAACGTTAAGTAGAGATCAGAGCAGGGAGTCTGTTCCTCAGTCTGCTGAGGATGATGGAGGTAGGAAGAGGATTCAAGCAAGAACTGAGTTACCATCTTTGCCCTACTCATCTAGCCCTGTGGGAGGCTCCTGCTAGGATCTAAGGTGTACAGTCTGGGTTCTTCCTCTTACCCATGTAAAAAGACAAAAGAATGTCATAGGCTGGGTGTACATGGCCATGTACTGATTCTACGAACTTTCATCTCACATGGTTTTTTAGTAATGAGGAATATGACCCTTGCCCCAAAGCATGAATGTCACTTGGTAGAAGTAAATGTATGTCAGTACACAGGAAAATGCCAGAACAGGAACAGGAAAACCCCTGAACTGCTTAGACCAAGATGACCTATCACTCAGTCTTAGAATCTCTACCCTTCTATAGAAACAGAATCCATTTTATAAAATGCTATCTAATTTTGGGGGACAACATTGTAGCAGTAGTTTAGTGTCACTGTGAGTATGACCTATACTCAGTTACACTACACTCTGATTTAAAATAAATCCATTTAACATCATTGCTTTAGTAAGAGTCTAGTCTTTGGCTAGGGAGAGCTAATATGCTGCTTAAATACAGGCCTGCAAGTCTCTCCTCTCAGAAACATCTACTTAATTCACAATAGATGCCCAAAATAGTGAAGGGAAATTCTATGAAAACAGTGAAGTTCTTCCCTAATGTGTTCAGTCAATTTTAATCACCAGTTATCTTGCATATTTTTCAACTGTTCCTTTCCAAAGACTAAGAATTTCTTATACTTTACATATTTTAGCATTGTTGCCTGTCACACACATAGGCAAATTGTTGTTTAAAAGCTGCCACATTTAAATTGAAATAAAACTTATGATTGCAACGGTAAATATTCCTAGATTAATAGAGTTGCAGCAGATGACAGACTCTTAAAATTGACTGAAGTCTGTGATATTAGAAAGACAGAAAATTTATCTAGTTTTAGCAAATGTCAAATCAGTGGCTATTGCTTTAAAGATTAATAAAAGATATAATGGTTTCTAGATAGCCTCTAAATAGAGATTACTATGAATGGAGAAGTGATTTACCAACAGTCACCACAATGAGATTTCTTTAAAGGTTACAATCATCAGTTATTTAGCTGAAACACTGCTGAGAATGCCTGGTCATTTCTTGAATAATGCATAATGTTCATTGTAGATTTGATCTGTATTATAACAATACAGATATTTCTAAAATAATGGAAAATACTATCAGTTACCTTCCAATTGCTTAACATATCATTTCCATGAAGTAATTGACTTGGGACATATTACATACTGTCACCTGAGTGTTCTTTCTGCAAGCATAACTTGTAATAATCTGTATACAATGGGAATCACAAAACAAACTCATCAACCTTTATAGACTGTTAAGAAAAGATGTGATGAATACTGCACAGGGCACAGTAAAGGACCTTTCTGAAGCCATAAATTAAAGTGATTAAATTTCTATACAGTTGTGTGGGACAAATTTAAATTTAAGCTTTGAAATTTAATTATTAACATGATCAACTCATCACATTAAAAAAATGCTGCCACCACAATGTAAGTACTTTTCATACAAATTTCCAAATGCCTTTAGGTTTATTCAAGAGATTGCTTGGAGAAGCATGAAGTATAATGTCTATCGTTTTATTGTTGGATTATGAACTGCACTTCACATGATGCTGCAGGCTATTTATATAAGCTTGTTTATCCATATGAACGTCTTCAAGGGCACAACATAGAAGACCTTAATAAATTAAAATGAATTTCTTTTGATGTTATTGTTTCATGAATGTTTGATCAGAATGAATAGCAGTTTTGCATTAAAGAATTAGAGTAAAGCAATAAAATGTACATATATTTTACAGTAGAATCAATTTATAGAAAGTGCTCCTTATATTTCTAGCTACTTTTGAGAGCCAGGGTAGACAGTAGGGAATCACTATGTTTACATCTTCATTTCTAACCTATCACCAGTTTACTAATAGTGAAAGTGTACATGTACCAACTTAGATGCTCTGTCATCATCTGGATGGAATTTTAAATATAATAAAATCCGTTATCTCCTTCCAGGTTTCTAACCACACATCTCCACCACCCTGTTTTCTCTCAGTGACACTACCATGCCATTCCAGAAACTGCAACAACGTGGGGGCAACAACCACGTTTTATCTTCTTTTTATACATCTTAATCATAATAAGAAGTTAAAGAGTTGAATTGAAGGCCACAAAATAAAAATGAAGTATTATAACAGTCTGAAGCTGAGAAAATTCTCACCTAAAACGTTTGATGATGGTGATATAAAACAAATATTATCTGTAGGGATGACAAGAAGTGATAGAACACTAGACAGAAAGGCAAGAAAAGTGGATTCTTGCCTTAGATATGCTAACACTGAACTGCAAAGTCATTTCCACTTTACACTTGCCTCATCTAACTATCCCTCATAAAAGGAGGGAATAATTACATGTCATCTATACATTTGCATGCCTAAAAGGCCATGATTCTGGAAGTAAGCTAGACTATTACATCATAGTCAAATGGACAAACAACAGAACCATCACATTTTTCTACTTTGGTACCCATTACTGCCAAGAAAGCCTATTGACTACAAACACCTTTAACAATGAAAATAAACAAATAAAAATTTGCTGAGTTATGTTAAATAAATACAGGTCCATTCCATTATCTCATTTGAATAATATACTTTTGAACTTATATAATTGAATAATTATTACATATTTTTCACATGGTATGGTTCCTAACCTGTTACCCTCATCCTTTCATCTTGTATGATTTGGAAGAAAGATAGCCTGTGCCTCAAACTAGAGTGAAAAAAATGTGTCTAATGTATATTTACTAAAATTATATTTATATATTTAGCTTGGAAAAATTTGGTACTAGTATCTATAATATGGTTTAGCTCTAAGTCCCCACCCAAATCTTGTCTCTAATTGTATTAATAATCTCACGTGTCAGGAGAGGGACCTTCTGGGAGGTGATTGGATCATAGGGGCCGTTTCCCTATGCTATCTCGTGATAGTGAGTTCTCACGAGATCTGATGGTTTAAAAGTGGCACTTCCCCCTTTGCTGTCTCTTTCTCTCTCTCACTTGCTGCCATGGTTCCTTGCTTCCCCCTTGCCTTCCGCCATAATTGTAAGTTTCCTGAGGCCTCCCCAGCTATGTGGAACTGTGAGTCAATTGTACCTTTTTGTTTATATATTATCCAGTCTCGGATAGTTTTTTATAGCAATGTGAAAACAGACTAATACAATCTAGAACATGAATTAGTGTGTTACTGAATTGGTATCTACAAGCTCAAGGGCAGAAGGGATGTAAAAGGACAGATCGAATGTGCCTTGCTTTATTTTTCCTGGGCTACCTTTGACTGACATCCTGTCCTTGAGAGGTACCTCTGTTGTGTGTTCTCCTCAATCTTTAAGTGTCATTCTTACACTCTAGAAAGTGGTCTGCAAACCATAGCCTATGGGACAAATTTTGTGGCTGCTGCCTATTTTGTAAATATAGTTTTATTGGAACATAGCCACATTGTTTTTTTTACGTAGTGTCTATGGCTAATTTTGTGCTACAACAGCGCCACATTGTTTTTTTTACGTAGTGTCTATGGCTAATTTTGTGCTACAACAGCAGAATTGAGTAGCCCATTAAGCCTAAAATATTTACTACATGGCCCTTTACAGAAAATGTTTGCCAACTGTTGCTCTAGAAGAAAATAACCTGTTACAATTAAAATTATCATTTTCCACCTCTAATATGCATAACACAATCCCCAAGTAACAAATTTACACTCTCACGGACACATATATGATCACAGCTCTTACCACAAAATTGTAAATAACAACTGCTTTTGACCCTTCATTTCAATCTGAATCCTACAAAAGATTACAGCTGCCCACTAGTACCCTTTCCTGTTATAGCCAAGAGTACAGGGACTTTTCCAAAGGTAGTTGGCAAGATGTAACAAAAGAAGCTAATTCTTCCCCAGACGAAGTTGCCTGCAACTCCTCCAAATGCCCAGTTTTATTTAATTCTATCAAGTGTCTAGAAACAGAATGCGAACATAAAAATCTAGCAGATTCTTTAGGCCATACACCTTGAATAGAATACCCTTAAAGATAGAAAACCAATGGCCAACACCACATATACATCAATAAATGTATGCATGCATATTTAAATGCCATAAATTATTAGGAATTTCAGGAACACACAAGAAAATACTGTCTTACGCATCAGAGTGAAAATGACCTAACATTTAAAGATACTAAGTTGTAAGAGTAACTGCATCAAGGATTAGAATAAAAAATATGTTTATAACTTTTAGGTAATATGTATATAGGGAAACTTGAAACACTAATACATAGATTGATTTTTGTTGGTCAATAAAATCTTTAACGTAAAATGTCTGCTAAGGATGGAAGAGCTCTGCTCCCTGCCTTTCTTTCATTACTTAAGGCAGAAAATGTCAGCTCTATGCTTTAACAAATATGTCCGTACTCCACTCATGAAGAAGAATTTGTATGTAATTGTAAAACATAAATTAAACCCAAGAAGCATTTTAATGTGTCATTTCATTTTCGTTTCTCTGAAATCTTATATAAAGTGATAGAATTTTAGGCTGATAGACTTTTGAAAATAAAATAGAAAAATAAGAGGTTTATTTCACCTTCACATGGTGTCTTTCTCATGCAGAGTTCAGATTTCCACATTTGTATCCCTTTAAAGGATTTGATATGCAGGAAAAGAAGAAAGGATGATGGTAAACATTTCATCTTACAGACCCCTACAGACCATCATATTCAGACTGAACAGTGGCCTAAAACTTACCTTTTACTGATGTGTTAGGTGGAGGGCCTTCCATTCGCAAGTTCCACGGAGGGTCCCCCTGGTTAGCAAAGTCCCTCATTTTCAGATAGCTAATTGTAAGTCGAATGATGGATGCCTTGTCAAGCTGGCTGGTAATGGCTGCAGGAAGAGGCAACAACTTGGCCAATTCATAGAACTCAAAGTTTTCTTTTCCCCGGCGGGAGCGAGCAGCATCTCGGGATTTCTCCTTTCTCAATGCTTGTAAACTGAAATCAAAGGAGTGAGAACGTGTGGTTTAGAATATGTGACTTTGTCATCACTCAAATACCGCCTTCTTTGTATTTCCTTTTTTCCCACCAAAATTCTACCAAAAACTATTTCAAAATTAGAGAGTGACAGTAAAATGAGTTCCAGAAAATGTCCACGAAAGCCATAAACTCTAACTCCGGTCTTACATTTTGCAAACTCAAGTCCAATGAGTAAAAATTGTGTTTTACCTGTTAAGGTTTTTTTCCTCCAATTGTCCATGCATTGAGATGTATTTATTGTTCCTAAGACCTAACAGAAGGTTTACAGGTGTGGCTTGATATTATCAACTATAAGCAATTTATAAATTGGGCTTACATTCGTGTATCTATTTCAAACTAATACTTTTGTTCACTTAACTTTCATCAGTATGGGATCTTAATCAAAAGGAACTATTTTGAAAAATTCATTTCAATTATAATCCTGGGGAGCAGAAGATAAACACAAGTACAATTCACCTTGTCAGAATCAACAAATATGCTTCCAGCCCTCAATAAAGATCACAGCACATTCAGTTAGATGAAGAAAACATCATATTTAAAATGAAGATTTCAATGTAATTTCATAAATGTGCTGATAACTGCTTGATAAGAGAATACTTCTTTATTAATGGACATACATTAGTAGATAGATTTTCTAAGATACTAGAGAATAAAATATATTGCCCAAAGAAGTCAAACTTTAGGATAATATAAATTTAATGTTGAAAGATAAAGCTCTGTATGGGTTATTAAAATTCATAAACATTATAGACATATTACTTCCCAGAAGAGGCAACAGGTGGGATCCAGCATTTTCCTTCAACTATTCATGTGCATTTCTGTTTGAAGTTTGCTCACATTGCTGAGGGCAGAATCTGGCACAACTGAAGTTGTGTGTGAGCATCTGACAGGAGAATTCCACCTGCTCTGAATTGCTCTGCTTTGTGTCTGATGAGAAATACATTATAAAATCAGACCCCAATGATAAGTAGCTAGATAATATTTTCAGTATCAAGGTACCATTAAAATCATTTTTATGTATGCATTTTATTGAATTCTGAAAGCACTGTAAATATTTGAGTCTAGCATTCTTTTTTTTTTTTCCATTATGAAATAATAAGAAAGAGAGAAACAAGGAAGGAAGGAAGACCATAGAAAGAGATCAAAATTGACTCAGCAGTGAGGCTCCATTCTCTTTTAATATACTATGGAGAATAATATTCCCTATTACATTATAGGATTCCTGACATTGTTTCCTGGTGGAAACACTGTATTTTACTGCCGAAATCACACCTGAAATATCTTACTGAATATCTATGTAATCTAAGTAATGACATAATGCTCTGGTCAGATACTTGCTAGGCTAATACCCAACCAGTTTTATGTTTGCTCTATTAATAAAATAGTCTACATTAGCTAACAAATGTCTTTCTCAGAATTAGACAAGTTAATGTTATCATCTTCAGAGTAACAGCAGTCTCAGGTGACAAAATCTGTGTCCCTTGATACATCTCAAGCGAAAAAGTCAGGCAGAAACATTACTAATTTACAAGGAAAAGACATGTTTTATCACTTATTTCCCAATAACTGGGCCAACCTCCATTCCATTCTACAAGTGCTCAATTTTAGCTGGTTGAAAGCTACATAAGTGAGAGATGTCTTAGAATCTGACGAAGTGTAAGTACAACTAGGATCCAGGTTAACACCTTAGGATACAAGAATAGTTCACATTCCTCCCTTTACAGAATAAAAGTAATTTATCTACCAACATTTAAGTTAGCTGTGCCAAAAGAAACTATGTCTCTGGACATATTTTCCCTAACACTTGTACATAGGAGAAGGAGCAGTGGTTCCAGTTCAGCGCTTTATTCTTTTTGTGTTCTTGCAATTAAATACTACTCCAGAAGGTGGGCTAAACTTACAACTTTTCTTTTGGTTCAGTAAGTGACTATGATGGGGCTCTAGAGCAGGGGTTACGAACTCAAGGGCTTTCAGGGTTCAGGCAGGGAATGTCAGTGAGTGAAGAGGACTGGTGGGGACTGGGAGGAACTGAAGGACAACTCTGGCCAAGGGGTAGCACAGTTTGAGCCAATGCCGCTTTGGGGAAAGTCACACCTGGTGTCAGCACTTCTAGAGGACAACATCTGAACTTTTATATGACATTTCCCAATTTTGGTATTTTAACAAATTAAAGCTTTAAAAAGTCATGCAAGCCAAATAAAACATGTCATGGTCAGACATGGATCAGGGACTAATTTTACAATTGGGTAATAGTTAGGACAGACAATTACAAAAGTAGCTTCACATGATGTTATATGTAATTTTCCTTTATTCATGTCACTCAGAATGATCACAAATGTATTTATTTTTTACCTACGTAATATACCATAATATTTACATCTGGAATTTATTCAACTGAAGGAAAGTAGAGGATTAAGCAATTACTCTGAAATTGAAATTAATTTATAGGCTTATCAATAATCTAAGGAAAAAATTCATCTTCATATGGGAGACAAAGCCCAAGATCACAGGTATCAACTCAGTAGGCTATAAAGGATATATATTAGGGAGATGGCTTTTCTCCATCCATTCAGGGAAGGGGAGTAAGCAGACACTAATGCCTTTGGATGCCTTGCCTAACATGTTTTCTGATGTTTTACTACTTTTCTAAAACAGCACTGGTCAGAATTTACTTTATCTCTTCCTATCCTACCTCCTTGTTTTCTCTTCTCCACCTTGTCTTTTTCTTTTTTTTCTTTTTCTTTTCTTTTTTTTTTTTTTTTTTTAACTCTAAGGCACACAGTGTCCCCCTATTAAAGTAATCTTCTTGGCAGTAATCTTAATAACAAAGGATTTCCACGACTCCCACATCGCATCATTATGCAGGGACCATAGTTTAGAAGACTTTCAGAATGATATCACTGTGTCTGTAATAAGCAGCAATTGGTTCTGTGGGCAACAGCAATAAAGCACAGCCAAAGGATTATAAAGGTTGTTGAGATGCTGGTGTAACAGATGAAGACAAAGACCTTAAGACAATGACACTCTAGATTGTGCATTAATCTTTCACTTGTTTTTGTAAAGTAGGGCCTAGTTATAAGCAATCCCCAAACTGGATTAAGAACTATATTAAAACCCAAAATAAACTTTGTATGTGCACGTTTTGTTCTAAACGAAAGTATTGTGGTTGTTATGTCTAGAGTACTAAAGATAGAATAGATTAGTTGTACATGAGTAAAATGTTATAGTGCCGATCTCTGCCATCTAAAATCTGATTAAACTTCAGACCCAAATAGTTACTCCCTGGGTCTAAACTTCCCATTGCTCTAATGTTCTTGCACTTAGATTATGAATAGCAGAAAACAGATTCTTCATGAATCCTCAGCAAATGAAAATTTCAACTCCTTTTGATGACTACATTATCCTCACAAAACATTATTGCCACCAACAAAAACAATGTCAATAATTTCAAAACACACATATATGTATGTGTGTATATGGATATTATATGCATTATTGTGTGTGCATATAAATAGGTAGATAGATAGGAGAAATAGTAAATGATTTTCAGATTCTCAAAAGGCTAATCATCTAATGTCTATTATTCTAGGTTTTTTTTGAGATGGAGTCCCACTCTATCACCCAGGTTGGAGTGCAGTGGTGCAATCTTGGCTCACTGCAACCTCCACCTCCCAGGTTCAAGTGATTCTCCTGCCTCAGCCTCCCAAGTAGCTGGGACTACAGGCATGCACCACCGTGCTCACCTAATTTTTCATGTTGGCCAGGCTGGTCTCGAACTCCTGACCTCAAGTGATCCATCTGTCCACCTTGGCCTCCCAAATTGCTAGGATTACAGATGTGAGCCAACATGCGCAGCCTAATGTCTATAATTTCTTCTTATAAGAGAACGGATTGTGAAGCTAGCCAGCCTGGGTATAAATCCTGGTTTTGTTATTTACTAATTATATACATTTGAGGTGACTTCTATTGCCTCACTTTTTCTCATCTGTGAAATGGGATAATACTCTATAAGGTTGTTGTTAGAATTAAGTTAAATGAGTCTTTTTTTTAATAAGATCTTTACAGTGGTGCCTGACACATAGTAATGCTGTATAAGACATGTTAAATGGAAACCTAAGCTCACTTCACATTGATTGTTCTTTCCTTCTAAGGCCTGCAATGCCCATTAATAGTGTGCACTCTCTTCTCACTAATTTCTATTCCTTGGTTCTGACATAATGCATTTTTCATTTTATTATAGTCCTCATTTTGTCTATGGTCTACTCATTGTATACCATAAGTGTACTTAATGAGTTGTTCAAGTAATATATTTAATTAGGAGATGCTTAAAGATTTATAAATTTTTTTGTGCAGGGTCATAAGGAGCCATTTTTTTAGTATAATAACAGATAAAAGGTTACATTCAATTGCAGGACAAGTAATTTTGTTTATATTATAAAATGAACATCTAAACAGCTGTTACAAGAACAGATTACTCAGGAAGATTGTGAAAATGCCTATGGAAGGTTTTTAAATGGCAATGATAATTATTAATCAGGAGTATACGTGTACTCCTAGACAAGATGATCTTTCAAAATAGCTGTCAAAAGATCACAAACCTAAAAGTTCTCTTGAAAATCAGGCAAAGCCCCAGATCCAGGACCATGGAGAGCTCACCCAGGACAAGTGGTGCCCGGAAGTGGGGAAGCTGGACAGCAGCTGCCTCCTCAACCTCTATTTTTGGGGGCAAGGTCAAATCATGAAATTCTTTTCAAGCTAGAAGCTAGCAAAATATATCCCCAAAAAAGTTTTTTAAAAAAGGTGCTAATGCTATCAAAAAGCCAATATTACGAAACTGACTCAGAATTTGCCATCTTTGTGAATCTACCACAAAGCTGGATAAGGGGTCAGTTGTTTACTGGGCCACTTGTCCACAGTGGGAAAAACAGATAGCTTTGGACTTGATGACTTATTTAATTAAAAGAGGTAAGCTATCCTTTGTGGTTGATCAAATTTAGCTTTGAAAAATTGATTACTTCGGTTTCCCACTTCACAGAGATGGTTATAATGATTATGGAAATAATACAGCTGTACATCCACAGAGGATAACAAATATTAAAAATAGGTAGCCACAGAGTATAGAAGTCAATTTAACCAAATATTTCTTCCTCTTCAGTGATATCTTCATAGCCATATTTTAATCAACTTTTAAATAATTTATTTTTATGAAGGAGGTTCAGATACTGACCTTATTGACAGATCCACACTACCTCTATGTAAAAATCCTTCTCCAAGCTGTAGTTGGAACACATAACACCTTCACGTAAACTTTTAGAATATAATATCTAGTCTTTATAAAAGAACATGGCAGGTTTTGGTTATCTAACTATAGGGTAAAGGAGAAGCAGGGTCAAAACCATTTTAAATTTTACCTTTTTAAAGTACTTCTAAGGAGTCAGACAGACAGGTTTTTATGGATTTTCCTACTTGTTTTGCTTAGGAGAACCCAGCACTACAGACTTCTACTATTTATCAATTAATCTGGCACGCAGCCTCAAAGGAAGAAGGTCGACCTGTATTAAAAATGCAGCCATCAAAAATTCATCAAAGGCTTCAGCATTTTAACTCATGAACCTTTGAACACCTGCATACTTGTCAGATCTCTGGTCGTAGTTAACGGTGAAATCTATAGTTACTCCCATACCTACACTTGCCCTGACATGAGCCGAATGAGGAGCCTTCCCAGGGAAAAAGTACAGTAAAGAGTCTATAAGCAATGCTTGCCCTTTCTTCATTACTTTTAGTAGAACAGCCCACCCCACATTGACATTACATAGAGCTCAAAGTCAATCAAATCAGCCTACTTCAAAGGAAAAAGATTCTTCCAAGAATATTTTTTTTGGCATGGTTGTAAATATCAACTTTCTTACAAGGTAATGGTAATGTAATTGAGAAATGCACAAACAACTATTATCTGGTAGGATATGCACAACAAAGCTCACAAATTGAAGTAGGTTAATGCTCTCCAAAAAAGATAATAATTTCAGAAATCTTCTTTAATGTGTGTAAAGAAAGCTGGATAGTATACACTGGAAGTTAAAACTGGAACCTTCAAGTTCAAGGTAAGAACTCTGCTGCTTAACTAATGCACTGCTCATAGCTGTCATCATTAATTTATGTTAGCCTCTGTAAACATCAAGAGTATAATAGGCCAATTTCACAACTAAATATAGATGCACATTTTGCCCTTATATAAATGGCAGATTGCTGCTGTAGATCATCACTGCAGAAACACGTCAGTAAAGATGCACTGTTTGATGGTCTGATGCTCACACAATATATAAAACCAGTTGTAATGGTTGTTTGGAAGCAAAGTGTAACATAGCAGCAAAATTTCATTTGTTCCACAAACTCAGGATATATTAAGCTTGGCTGACAAAGACTGTTTGATGTGCTAAATCAGTTTGACCTTCATTCTTGCTTTATTTTTCTCATTTAACATGTGAAATGACCATTATTTTTCCACATGTAGGAAAATATGAAATTGATTGCTTAAAAAATATGTCAAAAAACATCTGCAACTGCTAACATTTGATAAAGTATCAAAATCAAGATGTATACTTACAGTTTTTAAACTAAGATAAATTCTGATGGGATAATCCTGACCCATTTGACTTGTGGTAAAATAGATCAAAAGAGTAATTAAAGCCATTCAACTGAATGCCTTCCCTCATCTTCAGAAAATGCCTTGTGTATGTTTGAACTTAATAATTAAATTAATTGGTTTTAGCCAATGAGCATTTTCATTCTTAACACTTTAAATAAGAGGATTTAATTCCAGAATGAGTCATTAGAATAGTAATAAAGAACGCTGAGAGGTCTGCACAGTCCTTTTCAACTGATGTTCACCTTGATTCAAATAACCCTTGAATAAACCACAGCAAGACCAAACTATTCATTGTATTCTTTGGTGTCTGCCAAAAACCTCATGAATCAAAGTGTTTTGTTCTTCATTTTCCCCCAAGAACTTTGAGCTATATAACTGGCAGTTCCATAATAACGGGAAAAAACCGCAGTTTTATCAAGTAATTTATTTCCACCCAATAAATTGCACTTTACCTTGGAGCAACTTGTATATTTCACACCTTAAATTTCTATTTACCAAATCAGCTAATCACTTCACAATTGAACTCAGAACAAAAAAAAAAAAATTATCAATTAAAGTGGTTGAAACTCCTGCAAATTATCATTTAGGAATGAAGTAATTGCTTTCATCAGGGCAGAAAAGCCCGCCAGAACAGAAATGTCACTTTAGATTAGTGTTCTCACTCCTGAAGCTATGGATGACACAGCTGATATAAGACTAAATGCCAAGACCAATCAATTGCTTTTGTGGCTCTGCTCTGAGCTGCTGTAAAAGGGGCCATTTTCTAGGATCTACTCTTCATTATAGTAAATGCTATCTCCTTGGTAACATAATTCCATTTCTCATAAATTCTGTCTGAGAGCATTGTCCTAACAATGGATGTTTGTGGAAAAGAATGCTGTTGGTTTAATGCACAGAATTAAGTGTGAATGGCTGTCAAACTGCTATAGTTTACTAGTTCTTAAACATAAATTGAAGTCTTATACATTAAAAAGAATTCTTGAGGATAAATGAATGTGCTGAACAAGGGTAAAATATTGTATTTGAAGGTTCTGTGTTCTGTGCCACTGGTTTACAATTTGGACTATTCTAGTATTTTTCCTGTACATCAAATCAATCAGTTCACACTCAGAGATGGGCGAACACTTCACTTACTTTCTCAGCAGTGCAGTTTGCAAATGTGAAAACTCAGAAGCAAATATGGACTCATTAGGCAACTGCATGCGATTTGTGAATAGCCACAACTGTGTGTGTGTGTGTGTGTGTTTAATGTGCTTTCAGCTGAGAACTTCCTGGAAAGCATCCAGATCTTAATCTGTATTGTTCATCCCCCTGAAGTTACAAGAATCTGGGTTGCAGGCTCCAATTAAAAGGAAATTGAAGAAGCTAATATAGTGAGAAAGCAGCAATTCCCTGCACTGCTCTCTTCAGGTCGGAAGTTTAGAAAGAGATTCAGGATCACGGGTCTTTGCCCGACATGGGATAAAGGCTTTCTCATCCTGGTGAGCACACATGTGTAACTTCCATTAACAGTAACAGGAGTCGTGAGCACACATTGAGAGGAAAGTCCACAGCTAAATATTTGAAAGGGTCAGAGCATCTCTGCAGAAAGGAAAAATGAGAGGGAACTGTGGGCACCCTTTGATGGCAGGACATTTCACTGACTATGCAAAGGGCAATTGCTGGAATTTCTACCACTCCAAAGAACTACAGTACTATTTTCATAATATGAATAACAGGAAAGAATACATGCTATTTCTGCTTTTTTAACAGTATACAGCACCATCAAAGAACATCATGGAACCTAATATGTTGCTAAACATGAATATGTTTGAATGCTTACTATATTTCAGTCAAGGTCCAAGTGTTTTCAACATCATCTAGTTCATGGTTGTGAGTATCAGCAATGAAGGGGAAAACTGGTAACAGTGACTATGGAAGCTAGTAGTCTACGCTGGATATGACTGATGCTAAAAACAGCATTGTTTTCAGCCACTATCGGCAGGGGGAGCACTGTATGAGTTTTTTTTATTTTCCCTCCAGCTTTCCACACCCATCCCCCAAAACTGGGAGTTTTCTTGTTTGAGAGAGGACTTTCCCTGGATGCTGGATTTTAGGTGCTAAAAACAGGACATTCCTGGGCAAACCAGGATCCTTGGTCCTCCCAGAAGTCTTATTGCCCCACAAGAAAATTCAAACAGAGAGAGGAAAAGTAACTTACCTAAGGCCAATGATGGTTGGAGATGTCATTTGAACCTTGGCAAGATAACTCAAGCTCTTATCACTAATGTGCAATATTGCCACTATAGGAATAAAATCCTGATTCCCTTTTTTCTATTATATTTATATGACAATTGGGTCACTGATAAAATTTTATTTAATTTATAATCACCCTTATAAATTTCATAATAATTGCAATGAAAACTTAATTCCTTAATGAAATATCCAATAAAACCCCTATTTTCAGGCTTATAAACACCTATTCCAATTTGGAGTAGATAGATTTGCTGTTAATTGCTATAAGTCCCAAACTAAATTGCTTTGGAATTCAAATTCAAATGACCTTTCTAGAGGGAAAATTCATTTTTTCTTTTAATTTTCTTTAAGTGTGATTTCAAACACTTCTGAAAGCACAACTAAGTGGAAGAAAGCTTCTGAAGACTTTCAAGCTTGATAGAACACATTTGGAAGGGAGAAAGTATGCTTTGACAAGTTTAAAGATCTTTATGTATGAAAAATTTAAGTTATGGTCAAGTGAATACTGGCAAACATAGCATATGCTTTACTTGACACCAGTGAACACACCATTATACTTTATCCACGTTCCTTTGTGAAATAGAGATCACTAAGTAAAATGGTCCCTCTTTTTAAACACTACAACTGAGAATACAAGTTCATCAGCCTCAAGAAACTGTACACTCCTTCTCTCACTTATCTGTTTTTTTTTAAGACGCATATTGTTATTTCACCTTTCATCCAGATTCCAAAAGCACATGTATGGTTGCCAGGAGCCTAAATTATTACAATTTCTAGAAAACACTTTAGCAACTACATATCCAAAGGCTTAGAAATTTGTCCACTTTAGGCCCATGCTAACTTATAGAAACCCTTAAGAAAAAATAACCAAGTATGTAAACAAACATATAGCCAAAAAGGATATTTACTGCATTTTTAATAAGCTTTAAAGTATGGGATATTCTCAAGATACTGAACAAGGACCTTCAAAAATATTCAATGGCTTAGAAATACTTTACAATATGTTCAACAATAACTGGCAGTTTCTAAAGCAGCATGTGTTGAGATCATATAATTATAGCTATATATCTTTAAAGATATGGAGATAATATATATCCATATCTGAATGAGCTGCTAGATATCAAAATATTAAGATTGTTTATTTCTACATGGCAAGACCATTTCTTTTGCATATAGGGTGTGGAGCCTAACTATCTGCTGGACTTTCTTTAGTAAACTTTTTAATATAAAAATTACTTTCTGAAAAAATGAAAATATATTTTACTGGATCCATATTGAGCATGAGAAGTGCCTTGATACTTAAAGGCATTTTTTTTTTCCCAATAAATGATTGGCCAAATAGTGCTATCAAATGCCATCCTTTCCCTACTTTTTGCAATAGTAGGGCCTGAGAAGTATTTGGAGAAAATGCTTGGCTTGGTCACGCCTCTAAAAGAGAGTTGGAATTGGAATGGCTGGGAGAAGTCTTCGTCCCTTCTTCAAGTTATCCCACAAGGGTCTTAACCAGACAACTGAGTCCGTTAGCATGCAGCCAGGGTTTCCATGTCCTTTATGGCCCCCTCGAAATCCCAAAGCAGTGCTTTGTTCGGTGTATAATTTGCCGGCTGCTGGTTGGCGATGGAACGTGATTCCATTCAGTGATTGACTTTTTCCGTGCGTCACACCCTTGAAAACCTGATGGCAGCTACAGGCTCTTACGGAGGAGAAAACGTATACAAATCAACACACAACATATTGCACAGACAGTGCTTCCTGAACTACGTTCTCAGACCCTGTCCCAAGTCTGGGTTAAGAAGCTGCCACAATTGATGGTATCTTGGGGTCTCTACCAAGCTTTGTAACACAGACCTAACTGCTGTAATTAGAATCATTCTTTGCTTTTTAATTAACTACTGTACTTCCCATCTCTAATAGGTTTGGCCCTTGTTGGCAGGGTGGCTCTATGGCATAAGACTACATATATAAGGAGCCTAAATGTTTTATGTGGCAGGGATTATCATGTAAGATTTAATTTGAAGAGGCATGATATTTCATATAGAAGCATTTAAAGTGAGACAACATAGGAAATGCCTGTTTCTAGGCTTCCATTACTCAGGAACCAAGTCTTCCCTGGACCCTACACGCGTTTTAAAAAAGTGCTCAGTCCTCTGATAAGCTGCTATTCCTTTATTAGGTGCTTAGTCCTCTCATAAAAATCTGCCTTTGAGGAATTACAAATTAGTTATTCTAACCAAGTCTACTTAAGTAACAGGATGACAAATATTGGTAACATTTTTTTTTTTTTTTTTAGACAGGGTCTTACTCTGTCACCCAGGCTACAGTGCAGTGATGCTCTCTCGGCTCACTGCAACCTCCACCTCCCAGATTCAAGCAATTCTCCCACCTCAGTCTCCCAGGTAGCTGGGACTCTAGGTGTGTACCACCACACCTGGCTAATTTTTGTACTTTTCAGTAGAGATGGGGTTTGGCCATGTTGGTCAGGCTGGTCTCAAACTCCTGACCTCAAGTGATCTGCCCACCCCGGCCTTTCAGAGTGCTGGGATTATAGGCCTGAGCCAACACACTAGGCCTAGTAACATTTCTATGTAGAAAACAAATGTTTAAAATACGTAACATAAAAATAAAATAATTAGGCACATTTAAAAATTTATTGCATGAGCTTGCAAGTTGCTCATGGAAAAACAAAAGATTGTATCATAATATAAGCACATATAAAACTGAAAAGTTTCAGTTATCTTAATTGAAAGTCAGCCCTGAATTTCTGGATTTTGAACAAATCATTAATGTAACATTAATAGTAACATTAATCCTAACTGTTGAGAGTTCTCAGATGGAGGAAAGCACATGATTTGGAAGCTGATGTAGAGACTACTTAATTGAAATGGGGCAATGAAAGCCAGCAATTTTCTCAATGTGCCCCCATCACAAAGCCTCCACAAATAACTTTAGTATCAGAACCTATAATCCACTGAATAATTGGTTGAAATACACAAAATGTGTACTACATGATTGAGCACTTCCCCCTGAACTGACAGCTCAACACGATCCTTGACCAAGGCGGATATCCTGTTGCCTGCCTGTCACAGGACGCTTTACAAGAGCCCTTTCTTAAATACACCTTTCTTCTCTCTGCATTTCATTTGGTTTTGTTTGGGCTGAGATACTCATCTCAAAAGTGTCCTTTTGAGTTATCAGGCAACAAAATATCACTAAGTCTTCAGCTTCACTTCTGAAAACGGCAGTGATTCCCAACGGCATCTTTACAAAGACAATGTGGACTTCAATGAACCACCAAGGGCAATGGGGCAACATGGCCATGTTCCCATGGTTGTAGAACTGAGTCACTTTTCAAACACACAAACACAAACACACACACCATTGTTAGGAGAGTGAATTTTATATACAGCTGCCTCTAGCTATAACTTCACCAATTACTCAACACTTCCAAACTTCTTAGAGGTAGTATTTGAGCTTTACTAGCATTAGATAAAGTTGGCGTTCTATTAAGTGTCCCAGGATGGTCCTTCAAATGCCTTCTGTCTTTCTCATTTTATTCTATTTGATTTCTTCTCAGAATCATTCATTTGGATTAGTCATATCTCTTTTCATAAAATTCATACATGTAAGAAGAGTGGTATGGTTTGGATTTTGTTCGTTTTCTGAAATGGTTAGACTATTGTATTGTAAATGGAATTAAAGTAAGGGTCACAAAAACTCAAATACCTGCAGGATCAAAGAAAATTATGCAAATGAGCAACGATGACTACGTGAAAGGAAGCAGTGCAAGCATGATGATTAGTGGAAACTGGATCTCACTGCTGAATAGTAACAGGGAATGGTGGGTCCTGTGGAAAACTGGAAAGCACTTGCCCAGCACACAGGGCATATTCATTATTCATGAAAACATTTGTTACTAGATTGGAATGTGGCCCCAAAGTTGCCAGATCTTCCTTTCAGAAAGAAGACTAAAATCCAGATTTTTTAATATAACAACTTCCAGTTTTTGGAAGCACTGGCATCTTATTTTAAAAATGAAACTCTTTGTAGGCCTGTTGTGATTCTCATTTGGCCCGTGGCAATTAGCAACCTGTGGTTTAGTGCCATTAATAACCTTCTCTGGGAGTAGGATTTAATTATGGGGCACATAAAGGTATGGGTATGAAGATTTTCAGCAAAGCCAGGTGACATTAAAGACATGGCAAAGAGACATAAAATGGAGGAAAATGAAGAAAGCTGAACTTAGGAGAAAAGAAACCGTAATTATTAACAGTAGTTTCCTCTGAGTGGTAGAGTTTCTGCTTTTATTTTTCTGTTTTATAAATTTACTATAAACTATCAAAGTTAGATAAAGTTACTATTTCATGGGACTTAGTCTATTATTAAAAGTAGCCCAGAGAGTGGAAAATAATTATATGTATATATTTAGGTTGGTGCAAAAGTAATTGCAGTTTTCGCAATTGAAAGCAATGGTAAAAAGCACAATTACTTTTGCACCAAACTAATACATAGATCCATTTACCATATTTAAGTCACACAGTTTTATTGAACATTTAATCACACCAAAAGTTCAATCAGCTCACTATGGTGACATCCTGTATAAAGAATCTTTTATTAAAAATTAAAATAGCCCTTTAACAAAAAGTCAAAGTGTAGTCCCCTCAAAATAAGTGATTAACAATATGTTAAATGTACATGCTAAACAAGGCTTTGTTTTTATTAGTGCAATAATAATGTTGAGAGACAATGTCTTGCATATATAGTATGTCTTCAATAAGTATGTGTTGAAAGATGATTATGCTGCTGCTGATCTGAACGTCCTTAAAAGTAATGATTAAAAATAGTAAACAACACAGCCAGTAGCAGTGCTATTGAAATTAAACCTACTGTAAATTAGTCCTTGAAATGGTATTATAGTGAAAGGAGGGAAGGAAGGGAGGGAAAGAAGGAGGGGGAGAGGAAGAGAAGGGAAGAAGAAGGGAGAAAAGGGCAGGCGGAAAAGAGAAGGAAAAGGAAAAGAGAGAAAGGTAAGGAGGAGAGGAAGGAAAGAGAAAAGAAACAGATACATTCATAAATGTTTCCTGTCAGAAATATTTAAATTCTCAAAACAGTCTCCTCCCCTTTCTACACTCCTGAGGTGGTGCTAGTGAGCACCAAACTGAGGTAAACTGAGGAAAGCAGCAGCAGCCAAGAGCCTGTCTAGCCTGTCTTTATAATCATACACAATAACATTCAGAACGCCAAGTCACTGAAAATCCTGCCTACAAGGAAGAACCATACAACAGAGACAGGAGGAAATTTTTGTAAAAGAGAATCCTAGACCTTCACATTTGCCGGATCTGTGTGTCTATGTGTAATCAGAAATTTTTCAAAAAGTAGACACAGGCAGTTGCTCCAAAGAGAACACGTAAGAGATTACAGAGGAAGGATTCAAGATGGCAGGATACCTACAAATCACTTAAGGTGAAATGTTAAATCTCTCCAAGATTCAGAATGACTGAATATGGCAACTATCTAGAGATGTCTTCTGCAATTTACAAAAGAGTTTTGGAACCATTGTTTTCCTATAGCTGAATCTCTTCTGCTTCAGGGTTTGTGTTTTGACCTTCTACCTTTATTTTTTAAATGTGGCTTTAACATTTGCTTCCATTACAGGAGTATCTGTGGCCTTCTCAATTTTTTTTTCTGGCAATATGCTCCTGGTCTCTGGCAGTATACCTTTCCCTCTGTGATGGAAGCTTACAGCTCAGGTGAAGGGGGACTGCCATGATGTCTATGTGCATTGTCTGATGCTTAATGAAATTGATCAGAATGGCACCATTCTAGTCAATTTCACTCACAGCAGGTGGGAGCAAGAGACACATTCCTATGTAAGACTCAGGCACTGCTCTTCATCTGTAGCTTGGAGGACTGATTGTACAGTGGATCTCAATTGAAAAAGAAGACACACACACACACACACACACACACACACAGCCTGCTGGAGTGCATCCCAGAGCAGACATGCTAGAATTTGCTTCCCTTCACCCCTGTATATGCAATACAGTAAGGAATGGTGTGTGTTCAACTGTAGGCTATAATTTTATTGATAGACTCTGATGACATTATAAAATCCATAAGGGCAAAGAGCAAGTGATTTGCTCATGTCACTAGAAATCCAATACAAAATTACAGCCTTCATTTAGAAGCCTTTTTGGAACTTTTTTTTAAATCAGTCATGATGCATGGTTATCAATACCCGTATTTGGACCATGATGACAAGGGAGAAGAAAAAATATCAAGCCAATTCTTACAGAGAAAATAAACCCAAATTATTGAATTGCACAAGGATACCTGATTTGGCAAATCTATACAAATCGTGAGAGATTCTATACAAATTGTAAGAGAAATGACAAGCAGGAAATGAGAGCACATTTGACTCATTTCATAAGGACTACTATAAGCATTCATCTATATGTTACTGTGTGCTAAATGTAAACATGTAAAATCAAGTTTGGGTCTATTATATTGCATATTACAAATGAGCTCTTGAACAATCTGTACATGAAAGGCAGGAATAAGGAAAATAATGCCTCCTTATTCCATGTCAATGTGCTCAACTTTCACATGAGCTCAACAGCTACTGTGTGTCCTTATTTGTGTAGCACAGATTTGGGTGAGGAGGGTCATATCCCGCTGGAGAGCCACCCATCTATGCATTTTCAAGGCACCAATCTAATAGATCCTCACATGAGGCGGAAGGCATATGGAAACATGTCAGTGACAAGGAAACTCTACTACTCAAAAGGGAGAGATATCCTGTTGAAAAGTAGAGTTTACTTTTCCTCTGTGGTCAGGATACTTACATCCTTGTCATGAGGAAGTTAACTGAACTATCCAAGACAGGTCCATCTTTGCAGTTCATGCTATCAGTGGGAGGTCCCGGATGCAACTAATGTATGTATAAAAGTGATTTGTAAGCAGACCTAGAATAAAGCAATTGAAAGACAGATCATCTGGAAAATAAGTAGAGTTAATTGGGTAGGTACAGATGGTACACATAAGGAGGTTATTCAATGTAAGGAAAAATATGACTGAGAAAACTCACAGTTATTCATTATAATCAAATACGATCTATAAGCCATAGGACCTCAGTGCTGGCCGAGCTCTGCCAGTAATAGCTGTGTGACTTCAAGACATTTAATTTCTCTGACTCTATGTTTCTTCACCTTAAAACAAAAGGATTAATCTCTAGGACATCTTTCCATTTGATGATCCTATTTTCATTTGTGTTTTTGTCATACAACATTAATTAGTGGAACTACTGGTCATGTGTCTGGCATACATTAAAGTTACTTCCCATTTACCTACAGCTTCAGAGTGGTGTGTGAACCCCTCCCCCATTGTTCAGCCTTCAAAAAGTAAACATTCAACCTGACTTTCATTCAGGATCCAGTGAGTTTGCATGGTTATTAAATTCACAAACAATACATGAAAACTGGCTTAACCAAAATCACTGTTTAATAACAATATAATATAATTTCAGCTCTATGCTTTGAAAGGAAAGCCTAGAACTGATAAGGCAGAGCACAAAACAGTTACTCTTAGTTAATAACAAATATCAGCTGTGTAAGCTGAAAGAAGAATGTGGTTTACATAAGGGTTACAGCTCTGTTTTAAACATTAAATTAAAACTTTTGTTTTGGCAGGGCAAGGTGGCTCATGCCTATAATCACAGCATTTTTGGGAGGCTGAAGCGGGTGGATCACAAGGTCAGGAGTTCAAGACCAGCCTGGCCAACATGTGAAACGCCATCTGTACTAAAAATACAAAAATTGGCCGGGCATGGTGGTGTGTGCCTGTAATCCCAGTTACTCAGGAGGCTGAGGCAGGAGAATTGCTTGAACACAGGAGGTGGAGGTTGCAGTGAGCCAAGACTGCACCATGGCACACCAGCCTGGGTGACAGAGCAAGACTCCATCTTGAAAAACAAAAACAAAAACAAAACAAAACAAAAAAACAATTTTTTTTTTTGAGCTAGTGGGTGGGAGAGGTTCAAATGATGGCAAAGCTTGCATTTTTAAAGTATGCCTGTTTACTCTCTATGTACAGTATCATGCCTTGGGACAGTCCTACAGAACGTCAAACATCTGGATCAAGCAATCAACAAACATATGTTGGTTGCTGTATGACATCAAGCTAAATCCAAATCCAACAATTATCTATATCTAGTGCACACCAGTACTTCTGACCCTGGGTAGATACAAATGCAACACTCCTATTTGTTCCTAAGGTAAGTCATATTTGCAAAGCTGATCCATACTTGTTCCTAAATGCTATAGGCTTAGATCCCATGGGATGGTTCAGCCTCTAACTGACCAGAAAGCAACGGCCATATCACCTCCAACCTCTATTTTAGCCATTGAAAACCTCAGTGGCCAATGTAGTGACATGACCATCCACATTTTCACCAAGTGACTCATGCCTTTTTTACTTATTCAGAGATATATGACTACTGGAATCATATCAGATAACATTATTCCTCTCATTGACACGTAAATTGAATTTTTTGTTACTAATAATACTTACTATAACCACAAACAACAGAAGCAGGTACCAATGTATAATATCTGATATTACTATAAGCACTAAGAAAAAGGCAATAAACCATGTGGACCACATGTTAAAAATGAAATCTCCTTTCAACTGAAATGTGTAGAGAATTTTTAATAGTATAAACAGTGTTTACATTAATTTCACTTGATCTTCTATAGACTGAGGCAGCATATTTTGAGTAGCTTACGGTCTTGATTTGTTAGCGAATAATATTACGCTCAAAGTTCCAAAAGGCCCAAACTCTAAGTATTCTAAGTTTGGATAAATGAAAGTGGAAGCTTAGATGGAAAAGAGTACAATAGAAAAGGAAGCACCTTTACAAAGAGCTATTATACCTGATAGGCTCCATGCAAGACAGTTGAAATGTGAGCTTCAGTATTCAAAATAGAAAGGATACAATCATATGTCTGGTTAACTTACAGGAAATAGTTCCAGAGACAATTTTACACTAACTACAGTGATTTGGGCAATTTTTAAAAATAATACCAGCCAATTTCTCTCCATTATACTCTGCTGGCAGAAAATAAAACATTTTTCTTTGAAATGATTGCCTTTGGTTTTGTTAAATCATGCATTCTGTCAACATGTGGTCACCATTTTTACATGATCTTTCTGCTTCCCTAGAAAAGAATGAATTCACAGTCTGAACCCTGATATAAATATGTAATCTTGCAACTGTTAAGGCTTCTTCTATTACTGCAAAATGAAGAGATAAGAAATAGAAGTGATATCAAAAGAAATGAAACAAAAAAAGAAGGTGATGATGACCAAATAAGTATAAAGCTCAGTTTCTTGCATCCACTCCACAGCCAGATGAAGAAAATGCTCATGTTAATCATTTTTCTTACTGTAACACAGAGATGGTGTGAAATTCATTTCAAAACATTAATATTTGAAAATACATTTGAGAGCCCTATTTGTGACAAGAAATACGTTCTAGCAACTTTTTGCAGCTAGCAAAAGTTAGAGGAGCAGAGGTTATAACATAATCTTAAAATAAGTAGGACATTATCTTGTCATTAAATAAAGACTTTTCAGATAGAATTGTAAAATGTCTGAGCTCTCATTGCTTCTACTCACTATGTCATCCTCTAGGATGCAGATCCTCATCTCCATCCTCCAGCCTGTACATTTTTTAAAGCTAAATTATTTTGCAAATGATAAGTGTAGATACTTGTTTTGTTGCTGCCCCCATCTGAGTGTGTGTTTACTGATATGGCCAAAAAGTACTTATTTCTAAGATAATCACTGCAATATTGACTCCCCTGTGGCTGGGATTTCCCAAAATGGGCACTCAGAAAGCATTCTTGACTATGTTGGTTTTCCTTTACTCAATAGCCTGAGCATATATTGCATCTCAAACCAATCTATAGTAAAATAAATAAATAAATACAATGTTAAGCCTAAAAAAAAAAAAAAAAAAAAAACTGAGACACTTCAAATGAGTAAAGAAAAAAACTCCAGATGACTCCTTAATTGGATAAAAATATAAAAAGCCAAAACAAAGCAAGAACTTTTATGTACAAAAGACATAGGAAAGCAACGAATTGCTTTTACTGATTAGGTCTTCCGCTAGGGTGATCCTAGAGATTCTACCATCCAGAAAACAAATAGTAACAATCTGATTACACTTTGAATGTATGTTTTAAGGGTATAGGTATAGGGGACAGTCATTTGTTCCCATCTCTTATATAGTTAACAAGTAAGCTAAAATGTAAAACACAGAAGGTGCCGCTTAAAAGGGAGTTCCTACCACTGAGTAGCAAATGGGCCAAAACTTTAGATAAGATTTCAATTTAGGTGACACTGTGCTTGTGATAGAACTGTCTACATCTCGACGGTGCAATCACCATGCAAAGAGGGAAGAACAATTAATTCAATTTCTCTATCAAGTTAAAAACTCAAGTTACTAGAACACAAGTGGAAGTTTCAACTAACCAGAATCATTTCTGTACTCGTAACTTCTTTTAAGTTCCTTTTGTTTTCCCCCATACGAAGGTAAGATGCCTTATTTTTCAGTCTGATATGTAATGACAATGCCATGTCATAAAAATATCAGCATCACCACTCACTCCATAAGACGAAGGGCTTCCAAGGCCAAGTTGGTATTCAGCCAACACACACTGGCAAGACTCACCTTCCACCATCCACTCTAGTGTCAGTGCCTGGGCTATTCCAGCTGTTTGAACTCATACCCACACCTCAAGGCTATCTGCTTCAACAGAATGCTTCTTAGTCATTACACCAGCTGTTTTTTTAAACCATGTACAAGACTTAAAGAACCCATGGTTTCTTCCTTTTACTGTCTGTCCTTTAGCCAATGTTAAAAAATGAAAAAAAAAAAAAAGATGTAATTGAGGACTTAACATTCTTGGTATTGTGCTAATTAATTGCTTCATATTGTTTTTCTCATTGAATCTTCAAACAATCTTATGGTTATATATCTACAGGTGAGGGCAGAGAGGTTTAAAGTGATCACATAATTTGCCTAAAGTCTCCTAGTTAGTCACTTCAGAGCTAGAGTTCAACGCTCAAAAGTATCTGAGTACAAAGTTCTCATGCTCAACTACCATGGACAACACCTGGCAGATGAGCTGACAGACTGGGAAGAAAGGATGTGTAAGTTCTAACCATTGTGGGCACAGGAAAGTTCCTTTTAAATCACATGAATGAATTACTATTTAAAACACACACACACACACACACACACACATATCAGCAAATTTAAAGGACTTTTTATGATCTCAAGATTTGATCTGGGGACCTAGGCTTGTTGTGGTAAATTTGAGAAGTCTTATTTTTAAAAATTTATGAGTTCAGTTTACATAAATTTGGAAATAAAATAACATGGTTGCTTTGTGTGGCCATCTGCCACTCTCATAAGTATCTCTAGCTACAAAATTGAGAACACTGGTAGTTTTGCTATGGAGTTAATTGAAGCCTTCCTAAGAATAATTTTAATTCAGTATTGAGAGCCAAATTCTGCTTTATGATCCACATTTCACATAGTATTTCTGAAAATTAGAGCAATCCAGAGTTCAGATTGGCATTTTGAAATCTTTCAGATTAAAACATGATCCAGCTATTTTCTGCTATTCATCTAGTGCTGATCCCAAGATCCATAGAAGTGTAGTGGTTTTCCAGGTGCCATGTGGGAATGACCTATGACTCTGAACAGACAAATGGCCCCTAATAATTTAGACCTTCTATCTTTATTGCTATCCTATACTGTCATCTAATTATAATTATTTAGTTGCTTCTACTTTTATATAATAAAAATGACTAAATGCTCAAATTTACAAGGTTTAACACTTACTTGGTTACAAAATACAAAAGTATACTACATATAGCTTTAAATTAATATTTCTTTCCAGCAGTTTCTTCCACCCAAATCATAATATTTTATGATTTCTACTGATAAATGCCTTCTTATTCTAAGTAATCCCCCAGATAGAACTCACCTTTGGGTTAAAGGCAGCAATTCTCTTTAGACACAGTAAGAGCACACATCTGAGAGAGTTCATCTGTTACTGTTCTCTGTTCATCTTAATTCAGCCCTCGTCTCTGAAAAGCGTCACTTGCTTTGACTAAATTTCATTTTGACCATTTACAAAACAAGAGGTAGAAGATTCACCAAAATTCTGAATATATCATGTGACTTACGGAAAGACAATAAAGAATTGTGGGGGGGGAATCCATACGCATCTATTATCTTCATAACAAAAATAGCACTGTTATCTATTAGAAAGAGAGGAGTGGGAAGTGAACAAAAGTAATTAGCCAACCTGTAATTTGGCCTTGACAACGGAGTCAGGCCTCTTCAGACTAAGAAAAGGCTTCATACCGACGGGTGCTAAAGGACAGCACGACACATACCACGTTGGCAGTGAGGAGCGGGGAGCACCAAAACAACATCCCAACTGCAGAAGCCGCTGCACCCCACATGCAGGACAGACATACAGTCCCACAGATGTGTCGTCTGGTATGACTAGGAAGGCCTATGGAGTGTGTGGCAGTTAATTCTGCCACAGGCAAAATTAAAAGACATACTTTGTTCATTTTCTTCTTTCGACTCACGTGTTAATAGAATGGCACCCAATGTGAGCTAAAGATTCAATTCAGAGTATTTCACTTCTAAATTAATCTAAACTATTTTTGTGAAATTAATTTTTAAATTTAAACAAGATAGAGGAATATAAAGGAAAAAACAAAATCACCCTAGCCTCTAAAAGCTCTCTATCCCCAGAAGCGAATATTGTGGATTGTTTCTTGTGTACCTTCCCAAAAGGGGTATAATATACTCAAAAGTGCAAACTACATATAAACCTCACTTTATTTACATGAATAAAGTCATCTTCTTGATACTGTTCCGAAACTTACAAATACATGTCTTGAATTTCAAGCATCATTAGCACATACAGATCTAACTCAATCTGTTTAAGCATTAGACAGTATTTCATTGGATGAATATTGTAATTTATTTGTCCAGTTGTCTAGGGAAAAGTATTTTCAGCTGTTTTTAAACTTTTAATATTAAAATAATACTGAAATAAGTATTTCTACACATTTTCTTGATGTATTATAGGACTGTGTCAGTAGAGATGGAATTAAAGGGTAGAAGAATGTACACATTAAAAAACAATTAATCCAGAGTAGCATCAACTTTTAGCTCAAAGGAGGCAAATTCCTCATCCAATTGTGAGAAGAAAATGTTTAGGTTTGGCTATTTGACAATGACCAAAACAATATAGACTCATGAACACACTTATATGTATTGATAATGAAAAATTTGCATTTGTATTCCTTTTTTGCTTATCTTTATAAAAGAACTCTACATGTTAATTCCAATGTTTGAGGAATTACATGGATTTATAATACTCCTCCAAGTATTTAGATCTATAAACTAATTAATGTGACTGTTACAAAGGTATGGCATATTTTAAAATGTTTAAAAGTTGACCACATATGACAGAATCCTGCTATACTCTAATGGCTTTAGGTTTTTTGTCACTAACATGACTTCTTATCTCAGATATTGTGCCTATTGTGCCTACAGTCCAAAAGGTCATTGCACTTAGTAAAATATCCTTTGTTTGTGTTCTAAGGTATTTAAATTCTGAAGCTACACAACAACAGTTAGTTTCCATTCCACTTAGTGCTCCCTCTTGGGCCTTACTCAGTGCATACTCCAGGTAACAAAGGCCACCATGGAGCTTTCTGAGCAGCCCAATCAAAGTGAAACACGCACTATATCCCCAAGCGCTTAGTCTACAACGCATGATTTTATGAGCCTCTCACCTATAGTGTATGAACAAGTCTCTGAAAACAGAGTGTGAAATTCAAACACCTTTGTCCTTAAAACAAGCTATCTCTGCCAAAAATGCTCTCTTCTGTGAACTTTTGGCACCAATAGGGCAGAACACAATATCCTTTGCATTCAGCTGCCAAAGACATGAAACTAGGTCCAAAAGGAAGAAGCCAGGTAAATTGTTTAGGCCTATGACCTAACATTCTCCTTGGCATAAAAAGATTCATTCTCCAGCCTCCCAATAAGTGTAGCCAATTGGAAAGGCGATAAATTCATTATTCTACAACACTGTGAATAATTCAGATAAACAACTTCCAATACTTAAAATCCTGTTTTCTCATTCTTTAGTTTTTAAGGCTAGCAAATAAAGGCTATTGAGGAACAATCTCTCTCAAACTCTCTGAAAAAGTACCACTAACTTATTTAAATTTTATCTTAAATACAAATTAAACCAGAAAGAAAAAGGCAAAGTAACCCCAAATATCTACATTTTTCAATTGAGTGTGATGACTGTTTTTATCATAACCCATAGTAAGTCTGTAAAGATATACAGGAATATTCATTTTATAGCTTCCTGAAGATTGGGAAATGATAGTATCTCAATGTAAAAAAGTTTTATGATGTTAAAAAAAATCTGCAGATATAATCATCTCCTGTAACAATGCTAAGTCCTGAACTGAGCTGAAGCGCTAGGGCGATTCAAGAGTCAATAGGTCTGACATGTACTGACTGTCTTCTTTACAATGAAAATCTGATAGGTACTGGGGATGCAATGTCACATGTGTAGGAAGTTTATAATCTGGTAAGGAAATAAAAGACAATTACACAAATAAATATTACAACACACAACACTTTCAGTGCTATCAGAGAGGCACAAAGCAATCACTCAAGATGGACATTTGTGTCTTTAAATAATGGGACTCCAATTCTTTTCAATAGTCCCTCTCTTCATTCAAGCATTCATTTATTCATTCAAAAAACACTTATTACCCAGGTCAGTGCTAAGAAAAACTCATACAGTGAGAAGCAGAAGAGACAGAGGCTGTGACCTTCTGAAATCTTCCTTTCTGTGGAAGAGACAGCATTAAATAATGACACAATAAGAGAAATAATAAAGATACTAATAATAATCATAACTGACATTTATTCAGTGGTTGCTATATGTCAATGAACTAACATGCTTGATGCATTATCTCAGTAATCCTCACAGTGACATTAGGATGCAGGGAGGCACTGAATTGAAGTTGATATGGTCCATGGCATCAGACTGCCTGGATTTCAGTCCTGACACCATCACTCGTTTAGCTATGTAATCATAGGCAAGTTACCTAACCTCTCTGTGCCTCAGCTTTTCCATTCCCAAAATGGAATTAATATCATGTTCTGCTGAATGTAAGATGCCATTGAAAGTAAGGCATCCTAATTTCAGAGATGTTAGAGAAAATATATCTTAGATTCTACTAAATAAGGTAACAATAAGTAACAACATCCATCATATATAGTTGCTGTGATGATTAAAAGTATCTAAAGCACCTAGAAAACTGCCCGGCATAAATATTTAACAAATATTAATTTAATAATCTCTTAATTTAATAAATACTAATTAAAATTATTTTAAAATATCCACTCCTTCCCTTCAACAGGTTCTCACTATGTTGCCCAGGTTGCAGTGCAGTGGCTATTCACAGGTGCAGTCACTGCACACTAGAGTCTCAAACTCCAGGCTTCAAGCAATCAACCTGTATCAGCCTCCTGAGTAGCTGGGACTACAGGCAGGCATCTCCAGACCTGGCAGAATTATCTGAATTTTTAAAAAGGGAAACAAGTATACAACAAACCTACATAATTTTCTTAAGTCCAGAGCCATGAGAATCTGCATTAGAAGATTAATCTAGAGCAGGGTTCTAAAAGCACTCCTCATGCACAATAATCTCCCAGCTATAACTAAAGAATGATCAAGAGAAATTACCTAGATAAAGGTGTGAAGAAGAGCATTTCAGGTAAAGGGAGTGTGTACAAAAGCCCATGGGCATGAAGAATAAGGTACAGACAAAGATGAAAACTAAGCCAATACAGTTGTGGAACGGAGAAAGTCAGAAAGCAACAAGATTGACTGACATTGGAAAAGTGGCCACAGGCAAGACCCCATATGGCCTTATAGACCATTCTGAGAAAGGATGCTGTTTATCCTAATAGTAGTGAGAAGCCCCAAAGGGCACAGAAGCTGGATTTGCATTTTTCAAGTACTATGTGGAGGAAGACCAGTTCAAAGGGTGTTGTGGTAACTCAGGAATAAGGAAATCCAGGATGCTGGTTTAGACTAGAGCAGGAGTTCTCAACCTTGGCTCACTTGACATATTAGGCTGTTTAACTCTGTTGTGGGAGCATTTCTGTGTATTAGAGGATGTTTAGCAGCATCCCAGGCTTCTACCCACTAGATGCCAGTAGCAATTCCCCAGTTGTAGCAGCCAAATTGGCTCCAGAGATTACTAAATATTCCCTAGGGACAAAACCCTCCCTAGCTAGGAAACACCACACTAGAGTGATCTCAGGGGAGTTGCAGAACAGGAGACAGATTCTGGACACACTAAAGGAAAAAAAATCAACAGGGCTTGCTGATGAATTAGGTACGGGATAAGGGAGTGAACAGTAGCAAGGATACAGCCCTACCCAGGGTTTCTGATTATACAGCTGAACAAGTGGTGATGCCATGCACTGAGACAGAAAACACTGGAGGTAGATCAGACTTGAGGGGAAATCATGTGTTCAGATTGAAACCGGCAGAACTTGAGCTATCCTCATGACATGGCAGTGGTCCTGATGTCAGGGGATCACGTGGATATTCAAACTAAAGCTCAGAAATGAAATCTGGTGACAGGGTGAAATAATTGAGTCACCAGCATAGAGATGATAATTGAGTGTATCTATGCCAAAAGATTCACTTTAAAAAATACTTAAGTTGCCGGGCGCGGTGGCTCAAGCCTGTAATCCCAGCACTTTGGGAGGCCGAGACGGGCGGATCATGAGGTCAGGAGATCGAGACCATACTGGCTAACACAGTGAAACCCCGTCTCTACTAAAAATTCAAAAAACTTAGCCGGGCGAGGTGGCAGGCGCCTGTAGTCCCAGCTACTCGGGAGGCTGAGGCAGGAGAATGGCGTAAACCCGGGAGGCGGAGCTTGCAGTGAGTTGAGATCCGGCCACTGCACTCCAGCCTGGGCGACAGAGCGAGACTCCGTCTCAAAAAAAAAAAAAAAAAATACTTAAGTTGTATTATTTCACTGTTGGTGACCAGAACCTCTCTACAATAAAATCATTATAGCCCTCAACCCTATAAGATAATGTCTTACAAAATTATTTCAGTATTTTCAACCAAACAGATCTCCAAGTGCACAGGCACAACCAGAGTGTGCTTATACTGCAGAGACAGAGTTAAACAAAATGTAACTTAAAAGTATGCATGGTTCACCTCAATCAAGGATGCTTTTTTAAAGGCTTAATTTGCAAAGCAAAGTTAAAAATGAAGATCAAGAGTGACTTGTGGGTGGGTGGGGGGGTCTACTTGTCTTTTTGCAGAAATCAGTGATCTCCTAACCCAGCATCTTGAATTATATTCTGATTGCAACTACCTTGACTGAGACCCAAGCATTTCTCATCAGAGCTCAGATTCACTTGATTTCTTCCCTTGTGGTATATGATAAACATAAGAAAGTTCAATTCTTAATCACTTCAGGTCTCTAGAATTTTTGAAGACAGAGTCCATGACCTTGGGGATTGCTTACTGGTAGGGGAAAAAAAGCCTAGTCAGTTGTATTATTTAGCTCTCAAAGTCTTAACCTTGACTCACAGGTTCCCTTACTGACAAAGGAACCAAAAAGAACATCTGCAGTTCCCGAGTGGCTCTCTTCTGAAGACTTTCCTTGGCCAGTATTACAACAAGGTCCACTAAACTCCTTACATGAGAGTGAGTGTAAGGAGTCTGTGTGTGTGTGTTCCTGTGATTTTCCAAGAAATTCTCCATTTATTCAAGAACACATTTGCTAAATTTTAGGCAATGTTATTTTGCAAGAACAATAAGAATCCTTACCATCATTCCTATATAATACCTAGGGATGATGCCAGATTAACTCCAAACTGAATATAAATAGAGGAGGAAATGATATTTGATAGGATCCACTTTGGAAAGCATGATTTGGTTTCTCATTATGCAGTAAGTGTACCCTGCAGAAATTTGAACTACTTAGACTTTAAAACTATAGCCATTTTTCATTATCTGAACATTAGCACGGATAACACAAAATAGGATCTGACTCTCTATGTGAGACCTTCATTAAAATCACAAACATCCTGAATCTCAAGGAGAAAAAAGGCAGATAATGCCACAAATATGGGATAAGAAAATATGTATTCATACTGAGGAGGAAAATGGTCTTTACATTTTTTTCTGTATTTTAGAATGTACTTTTGTTTCTGGTTCTTCCACTGTACTAGAAGCATTCATGATAAGAATCCTGAAAAGGCTAGCAGAATAATCTTGATTGGGTAAATGTTCCAAATATAGCCCTTTGAGGACAAGAGTGGATAGGATGGATCACCCTAGGGAGTATTCCTGTTTCATTCATTCATTGAAATAGTTCTTAAAGCGAACTGGATAACAGTCACAAGACATTTGAGGATGAATAAGACATGATTAAAAAAAAAGAAGATAGGCAGATAAGACCTTCTTCTAGGTTTCAGGCTGCCTATTGGCCTTCCCTATGTTCATGTTACACAGGAACCTGAAGCACCTAACAGATCTCCATCTTCCTGAGAAAGCTTGGCTCTCCCCAGTGGTGCCTATTCTTGTTAAATGGCACCACCCACTGTCCACATCAGAACACCGGGCAGTATCCTGTGTTTCTTCTTCCTCTAACATCCTCAGATATCCAGTTACTTACAAGTTATCTTATCCCTCCTAAGAATTTCTAGAATCCTATTTCTTCCATCTGTGCGACTACCTACTCTCAGCCACTATCATCTTTTCTGAACTACTGCAATAACCCCCTAACTCCTTTGTTACCCCATTTCACTGGCCTCCTTCTAATCTTTTCTCTTCACTGTAATCAGAGAGATCTGTCTACAGTGTAACCTTCCGAAGTCTCTCTCCTACTCAGAAACGTGTATGGCTTCCCATTGCCTTTACCATAAGCTCAAAACTCATCAACATGTTGTAAAGGCCTCATATAACCAGCTCCTGCTCCCTTCTCCATTACCCTCCCTGGACTGACACTCGAGGCACACCTAAGAAGATTGGTCAGCCCTTCTCTCCCTCTCCTCTCCAGAGCCTCTCCTGCCAGCATCATCTCCCTCTGCCACTTCCCCCTTTCCAAAATAAGACCTGCCTATCCTTAAAATCTCCCCTTAGCAGTCACTTTCTCTGGAGTCTGCGCCCTGTGTTCTCCTAAGAGGCTCTGTGGCATCGTGCCCCTCCCTATTCAAGGACCAATCACAGAAAGCTCAAAGTGCTTGTTTGACTTCATTCCTGACCACAGTATAAACTGGCACAGATGGCAGGAACTATAGCTCAGGATGCTGTCATGCTACAAAGGAGAAATTATGGACAATCTTACCTCAGGTCAGATCAAGGAAGGTTTCACTAGATAAGTGGTCCTTCAGACAAGTCATTACAAATGAGAGTTTTCAGGGATACTGGCTGTCATAAGTTGGGTGTCTTGGAACAAAAGGAACATCATGAGGAAAATGAGAAGCCATTAAGCAGTATGGCAACCTATGGGGCACATGAATATGTCTTGCGGATGGGAGGAGTGGAGAAAAGCAAATGAGGGTGGAGAGTTCAGCAAGGATCAGACAATGAAATTCCCTTAAACCTCATCCAACAGATTTGGCCTTCATGTTTAGACAATGACAGGTCTTAAAAGGATCATAAGCAATGGAGAGATAGGACTTTAGAAGATCACTCTGAATTCCATGAAGACTACAATTACAAGGTTACCAGGGAAGTGGAAAAGAGGGAATGACCAGGATACTATGCAACCTTTTGGTCGGGAGACGTGGGTCTGTCTAGGGAGACACAGGCACGATGGAGAAGAATACCTGCACAGTAGAGCCTTTAAGTCCTGGGCTTAGATGAACCGGCACAGAAAGAACACAGAGCAAGACACAAAAAATCCAAGAATAGATTTTTCTGGGTTTTTTTTGGAAACAAGGTCTCACTCTGTCGCCCAGGCTGGAGTGCAATGGAACAATCTCAGCTCACTGCAACCTCCGCCTCCCAGCCTCCAGCGATTCTCCTGCCTCAGCATCCTGAGTAGCTGGGATTACAGGCACCTACCACCACACCCGGTTAATTTTTGTATTTTTAGTAGAGACAGGGTTTCACCATGTTGGTCAGGCTGGTCTTGAACTCCTGACCTCAAGTGATCCGCCCGCCTTGGCCTCCCAAAGTGCTGGGATTACAGGCATGAGCCACCGCACCCAGCACAAGAATGGATTTCTAAGGTACATCGACAGTTAAAGAAGTAGTGGCAAAAATATGAGCCCTCAAGACAACTTAAAGGAAGGTGGAAGAATACCCAAAGAAAGGTTTCATAAGAGTCCAAGGAAGAAATATTTTCTTGAAGAAGGGAGTTGTCCACAAAGTCAACAGATGAGAAGAAAGGCCACTGGCTGTTGGCAATTCAATGGTCACTGCCAGAAGCACTTCCCTGAAGGCAGAGGATGGGAGACAGTGGGAACAAAGCCTGGGTACCATAAAGAAGTGGAAATTTTCAGCATGCATTGTTGTTTCCAAAAAATTGGTTATGAAGGAAAAGGGGACATAGGGTGAAGAGGTTGTTTTAATGATGGGGAGGTTTCAGCCAGCCCACATGCTGGCATGAAAGAGTAGAGAGAAATGATAAAAGACCAGCTGGGCAGAACCAGAACCCCATGTGGACAATCACAGGTTGAGTATATAAAGGAAAAAATTTGGAACCTAGAGTGAAAAAATATGTTGATAATAATCACACCCTTGACAGAGTCAAATTTAAAGGCAAGAAAAATTAAATGTGATTATAATAATAAAATTGTACTAGCAAATGGTAATTATTATCAAGTAATACAACTATACTTTTTGCATTTTGCTGCTGCACTTGTTTTATTTGTTACAACCTTTAAGTTTGTTTTAGGGAGTAAAATAATGCAGTTTATTTAAACCACCTATAAAATAAATTATGCTATGAGATATTGCTTAATTTGATATAACTGAAGAAACACAATAGAAAACAAAGGCAATAGAAAACAAAGGCAATAGAAAGGTGCCATGGAGAGAAGTGTTCAAAATTCCAAACTACTTACATATTTCATACTACTAGGTTTGTTCATACTACTATGAATATCCAGGAAAAAATATAAAATGCATTTTTAATATTAAAATAAACTATTACATTTAAATGTACAGTGCATACATTTAAAATATATACCTAACACACAATTGCCATCTTCTCTAAAAGGGTCCATATGGTTTATTCATTCAATCGATTTTTCACTCATCAATCATTTATTGATTACCTATTGACTGCTCTGCATACACCCTTGTACCTAGGGGAAGGAGGAAGATTTCAAAAAGAAAGTTCCTGTCGTTAATAACGTACCATACTACAATACTTGGAGAAAAATCATACATATGTGTGGTAACCAGCAAAGAACCACAGAGAAACAAGGAGGAAAGTGAAAAGCACTGTACACCTTACTGTCTGCGTATCTGTCAAAATATGTGCAAAGCAGTGGTTTCAGACAGAAAAGGATTTCTAAAGGGTTGTTTGCTTGCCATTTACATGCATTTATTTACACGCAGTAAAAACTGGCTGACAGAAAGTAGAAAGGGGCATATTGGTAAGGAGGAAGCTGGAGACAAATATGCACGAGCCCAGATGAGAAGCATTCCACTTTTGTCACTTGAATCACTAATCACATTTTATAGCAGCCATTTAATTTTAATTTTTTCTTCCCTCATATTAAATAAAAATGTTAACAAGTTACCAATTAGGTAACATAAAAGCATTATGGGGCATCACCTCCCCAACTACTAAATTTTTAAAAGATAACATTTGAAATTACATTAACAATTTCTTCAAGTTATACTGCAGAAATATGAAATCATGGCAAAATTCTCCCTGAAACAAAAGACAGTAAATTATCACATGGTACCACTCTTTGTCCCACTATCTCACTATGCAAGATTGAGATAGTCCCTTTCCCAGTTTTATGCCTGTTCTTCATATTTGAACCCATACAATCTGATTATCTGACATCACTTTCTTCTTTTAGTGCACAATTCTTACTATGGAAGATTTCAATATTCATGTGAATAACTCTACAGATACCTCCTCACTCTGCCTGAGCCCCTCTTCCTCTTTTCCTTCCATAAATATACACAACTGCACAATACTTCTATTATACATCTACTCATTCGTACTAATGACCTTGTCATCTTCAAGCACAGAGTTTCAGATTTATCTAATTTGGTTCCCCAGCTGTCCAGTTTAAAATCACCACTTCCTCCAATGGTATCTCTCCTCATTCATAAGAACATAAATGCCATATGAGGTGAGATCAAAAATTGAAGCAGTAACATCAGATAATCCTTTACTGGGGAGTGCTCTAGTGACTCTTCATGAAATTAGAGTGGTGACAAAACATGAAGTACATACAACATTTCTTTATGATGGACCTGCTGATCAGGACATGAAACTTCCTAGCCTTAATTATATAGCTATATGCTCATACCTCCCTATTCAATCTGTCAGCACTACTGACTTCCATAAAACATGTCACCCACCCTTACCCTATTTTTTTTTTTTTTTTTTTTTTGAGACAGAGTCTCGCTCTCTCCCCAGCACTCTGGAGTGCAGCGGCACGATCTGGGCTCACTGCAAGCTCCGCCTCCTGGGTTCACACCATTCTCCTGCCTCAGCCTCCCAAGTAGTAGCTGGGATTACAGGCGCCTGCCACAATGCCCAGCTAATTTTTTTTTTTTTTTTTTTTTTTTTTTTTTAGTAGAGATGGGGTTTCACCATGACTCCTGACCTCGTGATCCACCCGCCTTGGCCTCCCCAAGTGCTAGGATTACAGGACTGAGCCACCAGCCTGGACTACCTTGTCTTGCAACTTAAGTATTAAAACATGGATGATTATTTGCAACATTAAGAACATGCGCTTTCTTATTAACTACAAGGATTAACCACATTGCTAACAAAAAATGCAAATCTCAGGTAAAATAATGTTTTCTATTTTCTCTTAACAGAATGGTGCAGTGATAGGGTCACAGACAGGTAAGTATAGGATGCTATGGGAGAATTCCGAAGTGGCAAACCAAGGCCTGGAAAACCTGAGAAGAATTCTTAATGGAGACATGACAAAAAAAAATTAAGGCTTTAGCCAGGTAAAAGAGTTGGGGTAGGAAAGGAGGCGATCTTAAGATACATTTCACAATAACATTTTAGAACATTAAAAATAAAATATATTGGGTTAAAATACTGTCAACCTTACCATTCAAAATAGGGATATGCAGCTATTTCTGATGCTGAGAAAAAACAGAATGCCATTTTAAAAATTACATTCAAAAATACCCGAGGGCAAACATCTTCCTGGGATTCATGTGCAATTATTTGTTGCTTGGCAGAATATCTTATCACTAGCCAACACACCTGTTATGTCATAATATTTACATAGAAGAATCACGTTGTTCTTCTGAAAAATCTCGGTGACCTCTAAAATGCCTAAGATGTTTAGAAATGACGAAGACTGATTCATGTGCATTTAGAATTTAAAAGATTTTCCTCATGCCATTCTTGGATTTCCTTTAATATTTTTCCCATCCATTCCTCCCCTCTTTACTATGTTTCAAGAGTTCTGAATTGGGAATATAAAAATATAAAAATATAAAAATGACCCCATTGTATGGTATTCTTTAGTTGTAGCCACTATTATTCTTTCTTTGCAGTGTTGTAAACAGACTCATGTTTCAGATCAGATATAATAAAATAGATGTAGGAGTAAGGGCTGAAGTCAAGAAAAAGGGACTAAAAACCCTTGCTTTCCCATTTACTAGCTCTAAGCTTCCATATCCTCATCTGTAAAATGAGGATAATATGAGTTGCTGCCTTTTACTTATTACATTTTACTTTATTCATTACATTACTTTGTAAATGAAATAACATAGTAAAAACACTTAGCCCATCACATAACACCTAGTAGAAGCTCCATAAGTATTTCTAACATTATAGATAAAATTGTTTTTGTTTTCCTTAAATATAGAGACTAGTTATAAAAATTTAAGTAAACAAATATTTTGATGCACTCAAATAGTTCAGACTCAAATGTTCTGTCACTTCTCATAGAGAAAAGCCTTGCCAAAAGAGGCATCTAAAACAATCTTGAATAGTAGTCTGGCAATATACAAGATTCATATAGCTAGTCCTCTAGCAAACCAACTCCAACATCATATTAACATAATTAGACCAAGTAGAATTTATCCCAGTAATGTAAAGGTGCTTCAAAAATGTAATATACCACATTGGGAGAGGAAAGGGAAAAAAACACACATGATCAAGTTAACTGATTTTTTTTAAAAAAGGTATTTGACAAAAGTAAACATCATTATTTAAAAATTCAGATAAACTGGACTAAGAAACAATTTTCTACAAAATGAAAAAAGACATTTGCAAAAAAATGTGCAGCTAGCATCACACTCAATGTAAGAAGATTGAAAGCTATCTCCTAACATGAGAAACAAGACAGTATGCCTACTTTTACCACTGCTATTCAACATTGTACTGGAAGTCACTGATAGGTCAATTCAAAAAGAAAAAGAAATACAATACATCAAATCGAAGGGAAGAAGTAAAACTATCTTTGTTCACAGATGACACGATCCTATATAGGAAATCCCAAAGAATGCATAAGAAAACTACTAGAGCATCTAAATTAATTCAGCAAAGTTCAGGGTTACAAGATCTACAGACAAAAAATCAGTTGCATTTCCATAGACCGGGAATGAACACTGCAAAAAAGGAAAATAAAACAATTCCATTTATAACAGCATCTAAAAGAATACCTAGAAATAAGTTTAGCCAAGGATATACTTGTACATTGAAAACTATAAAATATTGCTGAAAGAAATCAAATTTAAATTACTGAGAAATTTACGTTATTAAAAATGGAAGGACATTCCATGTTCATGAATTAGAAGGCTTAATATCGTTAAGATGTCAGTACTACCCAAAGCAATGTAAAGATTCACTTCGGTCAGGTGCGGTGGCTCACGCCTGTGATCCCAGCACTTTGGGAGACCAACGCAGGCGGATCACGAGGTCAAGAAATCAAGACCATCCTGGCCAAGATGGTGAAACTCCATCTGTACTAAAAATACAAAATTTTGCTGGTGTGGTGGTGCATGCCTATAGTCCCAGCTACGTAGGTGGTTGAGGCAGGAGAATCCCTTGAACCCAGGAGGCAGAGGTTGCAGTGAGCTGAGATTGCGCCACTGCACTCCAGCCTGGCGAGAGAGTGAGAGACTCTGTCTAAAAAAAAAAAAAAAAAAGGAAAAAAAAAAAAAAAAGGATTCACTTCAATGCCTATCAAAATTCCAACAGGCTTTTCTTGGAGAAATGAAAAAGCTGATACTCAAATTCATATGGAAGTATAAGGGGCTCCCAATAGCCACAGCAGTCCTGAAAAAGAGAACAAATTGGAGGATTCGCACATCCTGATTTTGAAACTTACACCAAAAGTACAATAATCACAACAGTGTAGCATTTGCATAAGGGTAGACATGTAGACCAATGGAATAGAACTGAAAGTTCAGAAATAGACCCATACATCTATGGTCAATTGATTTTCAACAAGGGTACAAGTACACTCAATAGAGAAAGACCAGTTTATTTAACAAACTGCTGGAACGACTGAATTTCCACATGCAAAACAATGAAGTTGGACCTCTACATCATATCAATTACAAAATTGAATGCAAAATGGATCAATGCTAAAACTATAAAATTCTTAAAAGAAAAACAGGGGAAATCTTTAGGACCTTGGATTTGGCAGTGGATTCTTAGATATGACAACAAAAGTATGAGCAACAGATGAAAACAACAGATAAATTGAACATCATCAAAACATAAATTTTTTTTTACATTAAAGGATGCTATCATGAAAATGAAAAGACAACACACAGAATGGGAGAAAATATTTGCAAATCACATATTAGATAAGACTATAATATTGAGCATATATAAGGAACTAAAACTAAATAATAAAAAGATACGCAACACTTTGGGAGGCCAAGGCAGGTGGATCACAAAGTCAAGAGATCGAGACCATCCTGGCCAACATAGTGAAACCCCATCTCTACTAAAAATACAAAAAATTAGACAGGCATGGTGGCAGGCGCCTGTAGACCCAGCTACTTGGGAGGCTGAGGCAGGAGAATGACATGAACCCGGGACGTGGAGGTTGCAGTGAGTCGAGATTGCACCACTGCACTCCAGCCTGGTGACAGAGCAAGACTCTGTCTCAATAAATAAATAAATAATAATAATAATAATAATAATAAAAAGATAAACACCTCAATTAAAAAATAAAGAATCTGGATAGACACTTCTACAAAGGAGATATACAAATAGCCAGTAAGCCCATGAAAAAAATGCTAAGTATCATTAGTCATTAAGGAAATGCAAACCAGAATTAGATCTTACTTCACAGCCATTAGGATGGCTATGATTTAAAAGGAAAAAGAAAAGTTACAAGTCTTGGCAAGGATATGGAGATACTGAAACCCCCATACACTGCTGGCAGAAATCAAAATAATACAACTTCTACGAAAAATAATTTTGTGGTTCTTCAAAAATTTCAGCACAGAATTACCATTTGACCCAGCAATTCTACTCCCAGGTATATCTTCAAAATAATAGAAATCAGAGACTCAAGGAGATACTTGTGTACCAACGTTCACGCAGTATTGTTCAAAATAGCCAAAAGGTGGAAAAATCCCAAGTGTCCATCAACAGATAAATGGATAAACAAATGTGGCATTTACATACAGTGCAATATTATTCAGCCACATAAAGGAATGAATTTCCGATACATGCTACAACACGTAAGAAATAAGTCATTCATGCTAAGTGAAATATGCCAGATACAAAAGGACAAATATTGTGTGCGTCCACTTATGTGAAATAACTACAACAGGCACGTTCATAAAGACAAAAAGTAGATGAGAAGTTACCAGAGGGTAGGGAAAGGAGGGATAAGCGGGGAGGGGCTGTTGTTTAATGGGTACAGAGTTTGTTTGGGAGTCATGAAAACTTCTGAAAATAGTGGTGGTGGCTGCACAACATTTGTGAATGTAATTATTGCCACTGTACACATAAAATGGTTAAATGGCTAATTTTATGTTATGTATCTTTACCACAATAAAAATTATTTTTTGAAAACTTATATAGCCGGTTATTTTTGTTCTTTGGCATAATTTGCTAAGCAGGCAGTATTCGACTTCACTAATAGTGTATAAATCACAACTATGTTTATACATTTCTAGATGGATAATCTTAAGACCTATCTATTTCCTCTTAAAATAGAACAGGTATGTAATAAAATTGAATGGATGAACAAACAAGCAAATTTATAAATACATGGATAGACAAATGATAGCAAGCATTTTTAAATTCCTGTCTCTGGATAAGTAACTTTTGATTTTTGTTGCTGTTGTTGTTGTTTTAAAACCATACTCAAATATTATTGATTAAACATTACTAAAGAATTTATGATTTTATTTTAGGAGACTGAGTAGATAAAAAAATGATAACATTTTACAAATACTAGGATACCTTAAGATGGTTTGTTGCTAATGATTTTTTTTAAATAATACTCTATTGAATATGATGCCATCCTATTACAATGTTGTATGTAAAATCTCAATAAGCCCAAGGCAACCTTATGAATTAAATTTACTTTTTTTTCACTCAACTATTCAATAAAAATGAACATACCAGCATGTATTGCCACTTATTAAAACACAAAACACCTTCTTAGAGAAGCAGATTTATCACTATGCCAAAAAGTTAATTGCTTGTTACAATGTGTTAAGGAAAAATGTGAATTCTTCCTATCACCATTTTTAACACTATGAATAAAAATCATTTAAACACCGCTTCCATTTTATTTTGTTTCCCTTTGAAACAAGTAGGTATGCTTCCTAAAAAAATTCTCTGCACAGTCAAATTTCAGTTTTTATTTGGTCAAAATGGAGAATAATTTTGTACAAATAAATTTTTTTAATGGTAACATTTTTAAGAAAGGACAGAACAGCAACTCTGCCCCTTCTAAAAATCCATACAACAGATATTTCACTGGCTGAAAACCCTTCAAATTCCAGAAAAGTAAAACAAAAACTTTGTCAAAAACATTTTTGGTATAACCTTATATGAGCATTTCGCCTTTACCATCTACATTTTAGATTATGTCAATCAATATTTGTCAAACACATCAACTGAATTACAGTTTCTCATTGGTTCCTGGATATAAAAAATCTTTGCATAAGTATCAGAGAAAAAAGTTCAGTATTCTTAGGACATATCTACAACACTAAAATATCTGCAAAGACACCGTGCTTTTCCTCAAATGTTTGTTTCCTTTTTTGTATCAATCTACAAGTCACATGAAATGAACCAGTGAAGAAACCAACAAGTCTGGTGAATGGTTGTGACCATATTTCCATATGTTTCCCTTGCATATTCTCTCCATGGAAACCCTGACACACCACTTCAAATCCCACCATCGCTGCTAGCTCTCCATCCTCCCATCTGGCTCTTCCAGCTGTCCCTAAGGCCCTCTTCATCTCCACTCCATCCTAAAATTTCTTCCTTGCTTCTATTCTCTTTAAGTTTTAATCATTTCCTCATCTCACTACAAGAATCTCCATTCAGCCTCTGACTTATCTATAAAGAGCAGGTGTGGAGATTAATACACTTCTAGACCAGGTAAGCAACAAATGAGGTGATGGAGCCCACTAGACAAGACCGTGAGTGAAAACGTCAGGACATTAGCAGAAGCAGCGGACTAACTGGACCCACATGTTAAAATGAGGCACAACAGACACAAACACTTACTTAGCTCCTTGGGAATTATTTTGCAATAAATGTTGTTGAATGAATGAATGAATGCATTCACGAATAATCTATGGTACTATCCTCAAAATCATTCCAGGGATAAGTTATTTGGCACACATGCATCTCACATCAGAAGTAAACAGCTAGCACAGTGATAACCATACCAAGGCTCTTCCACCTGTAATGTGAGATATTGCAGCTTTTCAAGTTCTACATTAGAAACCTATATAGGCAGTTCAGTAGTCCTGTGATTCTTTCGGTTAGGGGCATGCTGATGTGCAGTGTATAGGATAAGTCATAGATGGCTAAACAGCATCTGCACCTCAATGGCAAAGGAAGAGTGACTCAGACTATTGTCCAAAAGGAGGACAGAGTACTCCAGGGCTTATAGACTGTTAATTAAATCTATTAGTTATAAAATGTTAAAGAGAACATAACACACTATTTCTATAGTAACTCATGTCTGCAAAAAAATGTGCAAACCTCTTACACCTCCTCACATAGGAACTTGCTTAGAATATTAAAATATTAGGAAAGTCTGTCCTCTTTTTTGTTCTGGTTACCAGTGGATTCTGTAAGTCATTTCTGTTTATTCATCAAAAAACATTTCCCAATGTTTGTAATTCTCTGACATTCATCATGTTTTAATACAATCAGGAAGAAATATTTCCATGAAATTATTGACTTAATATAATCTTACATACACTACTGAATGGTATTGCTGCTACAGTTTTTGAAAGGAAGGTTAAAACATCTGACTTTTATAAATCAAAAAGAAACAAAAGGTACAAATTGATCAGAGAATAAAAGCACATTCAAAGTATAAAAAGTCAATGCTTTCCTAGAATTCTTCCTGGTTAAACATACACTGTAATTATTTTCCTACATTCAGTTTGATACCGTTGGGTGCTAAATATTCATTCTTGAAACAAACCTGAATCAGAAACTATTCATCTTTTTTTCAAATAGCTGACATGTTGCATAAACAGAAAGTTTTTGTAGTTTTTTTTTAAATAAACAATACACCATGTGAACTTTGATTTATTATGCAATTTATCTCTATCTCTCTCTGCTATATATAATTCAGAACCAAATAGGACAGTTCCTATACCATTAATATTTTCCAGCTCCTTTTGGCTTTAAGGCTATGATCATTTTTAAATGTTTCAAATGTATGGCATACATTTATCATTAATATTATAGTGGCATCACTGCTATTTTAAACTCTAATATCTGGGAGTTCATAACTTGGCACATAAAACTTGCTAGACAATAATGATGAAACTTAGCTTGCTACAACCTAGTTTTGCAGTAATTTTTCAAGAGAAAAAAATAAAATGCAATCTAATAATTTCCAAGTCCAAAGATATGTGAAATATTTTTAAATAGATTCATATACATTTGAAATTACAGAAACATATAAGGTATGAGTTATTAGGCTAATCTCTTTTCCTGAATTTTTTGTTTGTTATAGAAAAACAAAAACAAGCAATTCTGAAAACATCAAAACTTCTCATATTGATTAGAACAATATGTTCCTATCTGTTAGGAAAATAAAGTTTTTCTCTTACTAAAATTACATGATTAATAGTAAACTCCTTTTTTTAGAAATTTATTAATCACATGTAACCTAAGCTATTACCAACACCTATTAGGCAAGCGGTCTATGCTAACAAAATCAGATATAAGTTTATTAAGTAGACAACTTTTGAAATAAGATGAACTTCATTTAACAAATGTACTCTGAATGTAATTTTCAATTTTTTTTTTTAAGACAGGGTCTGGTTGTCACCCAGGTTGGAGTTGGAGTGCTGTGGCACGATCTCGGCTCACTGCAACCTCCACCTCCAAGGTTCAAGCTATTCTTCTGCCTCAGTCTCCCAAGTAGCTGGGATTACAGGCATGGACCACTACACCCTGCTAATTATTTTTTATTTTTTGTAGATATGAGGTTTCGCCATGTTGCCCAGGATAGCCTGGAACTCCTAAGCTCAAGTGATCTGCCCGCCGTGGCCTCCCAAAGTGCTGAGATTTCAGGCCTGAGCCACCAGGTCTGGCCAATTTTTAATTTTTATATGCGATCTCGAAATTGTTTTTTATTCAGTCGACAGCTTTTGAATATTTGCTACATGTCAAGAGTTGCAGCAGGCTAGGATACAAAAATGAGGAGACTCTACTCTCAAGTACAGGCATACCTCATCTTACTGCATTTCACTTCACTGTGTGCCACACATACTGCGCTTTTTACAAATGGAAGGTTTGTGGCAACCTTACATTGAGTAAGTCTATCGGCGTCATTTCTCCAACAGCGTGTGCTCACTCATGTCTGTGTCACATTTTGGTAATTCATTCCATCTTTCAAACTTTTTCATTATTATTATATCTGTTATGTGGTAGGTGATCAGTGATCTTTGATGTCACTGTTACAATTGTTTTGGGGTACACAAATCATGCTTACATACGATGGCACACTTAATAATTGTGTGTGTTCTGACTGCTCCACTGACTCTTCTCCCTCATCTCTCCCTCTTCTCAGGATTCCCTATTCTATGAGACATAAAAATATTAAAACTAGGCCAATTAGTACCCCTGCAATGGCTTCTAGGCATTCAAGTGAAAGGAAGAGTCACCCATCTCTCACTTTAAATCAAAAGCTAGAAACGATGAAGCTTAGTGAGCAAGGCATGTCGAAAAGCAAGATAGGCCAAAAGCTAGGTCACTTGCACCAAGAAGTTAGCCACATTGTGAGTGCAAATGAAAAGTTCTTTTAAGAAATTAAAATCACTACCCCAGTGAACACACAAATAACACAAAAGTGAAAAGAGGTTTATTGCTGACAGGGAGAAAGTTTTAGTGATAGAAGATCAAACCAGCCACAACATTCCCGTAAGCCAAAACCTAATCCAGGGCAAGGCCCTAACTCTCTTCAGTTCTATGAAGGCTGAGAGAAGTGACGAAGCTGCAGAAGAAAAGCTGGAAGCTAGCAGAGGTTGGTTTATATGGTTTAGGGAAAGATGCCATAACATAAAAGTGCAGGGTGAAGCAGCAAGTGCTGATGGAGAAGCTGATATTCTTATTAGAAGCTAAAGCAGCTGGTCATTTTAAGTGGAAGCCAACTCTCATTTATCATTCTGAAAATCCTAGGGCCATTAAGAATAATGCTAGATCTATTCTGCCTGTGCTCAAGGAATGGAACGACAAAGCCTGGATGATGGTACAATGTTTACACCATGGTTTATTGAATATGTTAAGCTCACAGTGAAGACTTACTACTCAGTAAAAAAGATTCCTTTCAGAATATTATTGCTCGTTGACAATGCATTCGGTCACCCAAGAGCTCTGATGGAGATGTACAAGGAGATTAACACTGTATTCACGCCTGCTAACACAGCATCCATTCTGCAGGTCAAGGAGTGATTTTGACTTTCAAGTCTTAACTACGTAAAAAATGGATTTCATAAGACTATCACTGCCATAGGTAGTGATTCCTCTAATGGATCTGGGCAAAGTCAGTTGAAAACCTTCTGGAAAGGATTCACCATTTTGGATGTCGTTAAGAACATGTTTGATTCATGAGAGAAGGTGAAAATATCAACATTAACAGAAGATGAGAAGAAGTTGATTCCAACCTCATGGATGACTTTGACATGTTCAAAACTCCAGTGAAGGTAGTCATTGCAGATGTATGGAAATGAACTCGAGTTAGAAATAGAATCTGAAAATGTGACTGAACTACTGTAATCTCACGATCAAACTTGAACAGATGAGGAGTGGCTTCTTATGGATGAGCAAAGAAACTGGTTTCTTGAGATGGAATTTACTCCTGGTAAAGATGTTGTGAACATGGTTGAAGTGATACCAAATAACACAAACTTAATTAATAAAGCAGCAGCAGGATTTGAGAGGACTGCCTACAATTTTATAGAAGTTTTACTGTGGATACAATGCTAGCACATGGCATCACATGCTAGAGAAATCTTTCATGAAAGGGCAAGTCAATCAATGGGGAACACTTCATCGTTGTTTTAAGAAATTGCCACAGCTACCCCAAACTTCAGCAACCACCACCTGATCAGCCAGCAGCCACCAACATGAAGGCAAGACCCTCTACCAGCCAAAAGACTGTGATTCCCTGAAGGCTCAGATGTCTGTTAGTATGTTTTTAGCAATAAAGTATTTTTAATTGAGACATGTACATTGTTTTTATAGACATAAGGCTACTGCACCCTTAGCAGACTACAGCATAATGTTAACATAACTTTTATATGCACTTGGAAACCAAAAATATGACTCGCTTTATTGTGATACTGGTTTTGTTGTAGTAGTCTGGAACTGAACCTGTATTATCTCCAAGGCATGCCTGTAACTCTCAGTATAGAGATAGTTTTGTGTTTTAATTCATCTAATCACATTTAAGAAATTATCATAATGTGCATCCCCTCTGCCCAGCAAAGATTCCACAAAGCATGACTTTCCAATTTTTGTAAGTATGTCAAAATCCCCAAACCACAAAACTACACGATGTATCAGAAGTTATGTACTAGGTCATTTTTCACTGATGTAAAGAAAAGTTTTCCAGATAAGCTGCTGTGACCTTTCGAGAATCATGTACCGACAAGGTCTCATAACTGAGACTAAAACTTAGGTATGATTTCAATTCAGTAGTATTTTCTCCATGTTAAACTGCTTTCGTACAAAAGCTTATGACTATTCATTTGCATAACACAGAAGCAAAACAGCATTTTGAAAACCTGGCAGCCTTTCTGTATTCATGGCCCACAAATTTCTTACATACAATCCCCTCAATTTTAAATTTCTGTGATTAATCATGTAATAAAATCCTAACAAAAATGAAACGCATTGGTAAAGATATTAAAATACTATATGCTTTATCCACTCTCAGATTCGTGTTTGTTTTTTGTTGAGACAGCGTCTTACTCTGTCACCCAGAATGGAGTGCAGTGGCACGATCTCGGCTCACTGCAACCTCCGCCTCCTGGGTTCAAGCAATTCTTCTGTCTCAGCGTCCCAAGTAGCTGTGACTACAGGCGCCCACAACCACTCCTGGCTAATTTTCATATTTTTAGTAGAGAGGGGGTTTCACCATGTTGGCCAGCCTGGTCTCAAACTTCTGATCTCAAGTGATCCATCTGCCTTGGCCTCCCAAAGTGCTGGGATTACAGGCATGAGCCATCGTGCCCAGCCTACTCTGAAATTTGGATTGAAACAGTAGTTCACAAAAAAGAAAAAAAATTAAGTATTAAAAACAAACAATGAGATACTCAGCCACACGGCAGTGAACAAAATGTGGCCCTCAAATAAAAGAGTATTTAGAAAAAAGGGAAAGCTATCATTTTGCCATCTTGAGAAAATAGTGAAAATCCAGGTCATCAATATTTCCATTATGGATTCTTATGCCACTCCACCAAAGGGCTACAAAACTCCCAACATGCTCATATGAAGTATTCTGTAGATTACAAGTATTATTATACTTCACTTTTCTGAAAGCAGTTTTGAAAAACAAATTCGTCTTTTAAGAAAAACTTCTCATGTTACAATGTGTCTTCAACTCATGGCACAGTGGAAAAGTCAAGAATTCACCATAATCCTCTTTGAGAAAGACACAATTTTTACTTTCTTAGAACTTGAACCTGCCTTGGAGTTAAAGGTTCCAGAAAAATCATGGTTGGTACAGAACAGGAGGAAGGCCAACGTGAATGGCAGAAGGAAGAGGGGATGAAGACGTGGGTGTGAAGTGGGAAAAAGGAAGCTAGTAGAGACCCAAGTGAAGGAATCCGGGGAGGAAAATGCAGTCAGGAAGCATCCTTGGTGCCAGCTAGGGAACTCTACACCAACTGCAGGGATAGCAAAGAGGGAAATGAGGGGCAGTCAGCTTAGAGAGCTACCACGCAAGATCTTCAGGAGCTTGGGGCTCCAACTCGGAAATGTCTCCAAGTAAGCTCAAAAGCCTTTTAAAAAATTACAAATTACCTCCTCTCTCAGACAGGCCCCTGTCTTTAGAAGGATATGCTTCTCACAGCTTTGGCTGAATTGTTCCATCTGAGGACGTCTGGTGGGGTCAGATGTCTGGTGTCTTTGTTTTCCTTGTGACCTTCTCTGTTCCTCAAGGCAAGGGCCAGTCTTGTTCGCCTTTGAATCCCCTTTAGTGCTTACAGCTGTCCTACAGGAGGTACGCGGTCTCTAAAATATACTAAAGAGAACTGCAACTAACCCAGCGTTTCTCAGAGTTTATCCCAACTTTAACATTTGCACATTTTAGAGCAAATGTGCTCCAGGTGAACGCCTCAGCCTGTGAGTCCAAGCTGAGTTTCCATATGCAATCTTGGGCTCTTCTTTAGCTATGCTGTTCCCAGGTGCTCAAAGAGCCCAGAAATCAGTCGAGAAAGTAACACATAAGGAAAAAAATGCTAAATGAAAAAACAAGCCAGAAAAACTACGGAAGGCTGTCCATCCCACTTTTGAGAGATGCACAAGAAATTCAGAATCTGTATGTGAGACTTGTTTAGGCGATCACATCTCCCAGGGCATGGAATTTTCCTAAAGCTGCCTCATTCACTTCTAAGCAAGGATTTTCGTTAAAGTATGTCATTCCTTACATAGGTATGCTGGAAATATCATCTTAAACTTCCCACATTCAAGATTAACCATGTCTGGAAGTTGAGTTTTTCCTCCCGATGTAACAGTTAGCAACAGTATCTCTTATTATTACATGGCATTGTAAAGGAATTGTGTTTTGCCCAATTCCTCTGTTTCTTAATGTCATATTGCTCACAAATGTGCATTCAAGAATGAACAAATTCTGGACCTGAGATCTCATTTATAAATACATAAATCTATACTTATCAAAATTAGTATTATCTTCTATTTTCAGAAAAATAATAGTATACTCAATGTATACAACATTTTGTAGTCCATACATTTCAGATTTCAACAGCACAAATGCATGTAACACAGGATTTGGTCTTCAGCAGACTGGTTAATTTATCTTTACAATATACGTGTGTGTGTGTGTGCGCGCGCGCACGTGTGTGTGTGTGCGTGTGTGTGTGTGTGTGTGTATTCATTCCATTTTCCATTTTTGCTAGCCCATTGGTTCTTAACTTGGCTTGAATACTTTGAGAAATTGCCCTGGGAGCCCTCTCTCCAGGAGATTTGAATGTCCTCAAAATAAATTTTGCATACATTTTGAGAGAGTCTATAGAACTTCTGAAGCTGACCATGGCCCCTCTGCTTAAAATCTCTGTGGTAGAGTCAACTGCATTGTCTTTTGTTACTAATAAACAAAGTCTGAACTTTATATACAAGTTTCTAAACCTGCTAGAATTCTACCTCCTGTGTAGACACCAAGCGTTGTAAATTCTATTCTTCTAAGAGGCTCAAGGAGTCATGTTATGAAATATTCCCTGTATGAAAATAGTCCTTGTGAAGCATGCAGAATTAAAATGGTCTAAACCATGAGAATGTCTTACTTAAATTACATTAAAAGGAAATTCAGGAGCAATATGGGAAAGTTTGGTAAGAAAAGAGCAGTGCCTTTAAATCTCCACTTAGTGATATACTAAGTGAAATGAAAAGCATTCGCTTTAACCTTAGTTAACCTATTCCTCCTAAGCTCAATTTCCATACTCTTTAAATGTCTTAAAATTAGTGAAATGATTTCATTTATATTTTTTCCACCCCAAATTCATAAGTGAGGCAGAATCGTATGTGTACCGTCTCATCCCATTTGCCATTCAATGGAAGCCAGCACCATAATTCTGCATCAGAAGAGAACTGAAATGAAGGCAATATGTCTATCAAAGGGGCCTTATATTAAATGTAAATTTCTTTACTCTTTCAGATAAAAGGGCAAATTATTTAATTCACTTCAATTCAGAAAGCATTTATGGAGAACTGAAAGGCACTGGGCTAGGATATGGAGGGAAAAAAATACAAAGATCCTTGGCGAGTGCCTGCCCTCCCGCCAAGAGTCTACCTCGTACTGAGGGAGACAGATGTGCATGCAAGACAGATGTGAATTCAAGGCAGGGTGGAATGCAGGCTGTAACTGCGGATATACAAAGGGAAGAGATACTTATGTTTAAGGAAAATCTAGAAGGCTTCATGGATGAGGCACCATCTGAGTTGTCAGAAGGACGCAATCTCTGCTGCTGGGGTCAGGAATGGGGAAGATGCCCACAGAACAAGTAAGACCAGCTATGTGGGGTGAAAAGCCCAGTGCCACATGAAAAGGTGAAGTCCCTTGATTAAACATTACTAAGGATTTCAAGAAGATGACAGCAGCAAATTGAACCGAGGGGTGAGGGGGAGGCTTGTGTGAGTCACAGGTCGCAGGTCTATGAGGCCAGTCTGGCAGCTTATCATCAGCACAGCAACAACAGCAGTGGAAGCACATGGGGAGGCATGGTGGGGAGACCACAGACTGTCCTCGTGGGACTGGTACGTAGCAACATTAACCATCCAATATGTGAGTGTGGCTAAAGAAGGCAGGACAATTCTTCTATTAACATAAGGGAGCATTGCTAAACACACTTTGGGGATGGGGGGACACAAAGTACTCACAGAATGTGGACAGAACATAGAAATCAAACCAACATGCCCCCGGATATGGATTCCTATAAGCCTAGGCTGAGTAAGCTTGCTACAGAGAGTGTCACTCTGCTTGACAGTTTTGTTTGGGGGAAGGGGTAACTGGAGTAAATGGTGCACATTCTTTCAAATTTACCTTCAATTAAGCTGAAAAAAAAATTAGATGGAGTAAGTTTTAAACCAAGCAAAAAAACAGGTATTCACATTTTCAGTGAGGCATAATATTTAAAATCTCCTGCCTTTTTCCTTCCTTCAACAATGAATTATCAGCCAATGCTCTGATAAGGCCTCTAGATTAGAAATGATTCTACTAACACTGTTTTATTTACACTACGCATGCTCTGAGTTTTACAGTTCAGTAAAAGTAGAGCTGCACAACTCCTCACATTAGCCCTGAGGCTACTTTAAGCTCCAAGCGGCTGCTCTGTAAGCATTGGAACGAATTCTCTGTAGTCCCCATAGAAATCCCATGGAATGCAGTTTCCTGCTGGTTTGTTACACTGCATCAGAATAATGATAATACGAGGATAGCCTACTAGATTATGCAATGAAACAAAACTCACACACCATAGTCCAACCAGAAAGACTTTAACCCTTCTCTTCTGCAATTAAAGCTTCCTATTTACATCGAAAGGTTGTTTGTGAATAATCCCACCAGGGAGTCAACCCAACAAAAATAAATCACCCAGTGCTTTCCGACAGGCCGAATCCAACGCCTGGCACCTAGTACAATAAGTACTTGTTGAACAAATGATGAATGCTGACCCATTTATCCTGACTGATTTTTCCTTCTGCCCAACCTGACTTACACTCCGCTAAACTTGTCTCTCTTACACCTTTCATAGAATACTTCAGTACATTTTTCTGCATTTTAAACGATTCCCTTATGAATTCTCATAACTCTGTATCGAAAAGTCCTATTAAATTCATAATGGGATAACCATGAAAAGGGAAATTATTGTACTAATTCCCTGTCTTGCCAGTACAGAAGGAAGTCAGTGAATTGACAGGAAAAAAAAAAAAAGGCACCTGTGCTGCCACAGGAGGAGAAATGGGGTTCTGAGAGTCAGCACCCTGGTTCTGCCTCTTACTAGCTCTGGGTACCCAGGAAAGTGATCCAACTTCTCCGTGCCATGATGTCCTCATTAGTAACAGGAATACAAAAAGAAATTTACTGAAGTAGTCACTGTGAAGATTAAATGGGACACCATGAAGTACTTAGTAAAGTATCTGCTATGTGGTAACTATTCAATAAATACTAGTTGCCATTATTATTATTCCACTAACAGTAACTAGAATAATGTATCCCTTTGGTTTTTTTTTAAGTTGTTCATTTGAAGAATATTTTAAAATATCTAAATAATGTAGAATTTTAAAGTTAATAATCATGAATTTAGAAGACAACTGGGAATAATATTTGTGACTGGTAAGAACTGCTTACACAGATCTTACTTAATTAAGAACATGATACAAGACCGATTACATAAACAGTTTTTCATCCTGAGACACTTAAGTTCTCAATTCCATTCTCTGATAAGTGAAGCTTCTTCACAAATTTGAAATCTTTATGAAACTTCTTTGTAAATATAAAATAACGTAGTTTAACATTGACTGATGGAATTTGAATACAATGTTTCAATATTTTGCTGCATAAGAGAAAATGGTGATAGGGAAACCATTGGCCCTCCTTACACGATTATCTGCTTTAAAAGACATACCAGAGAACACACGGATTTTCACAATTACTGAATTAAAATCTCACATCAAACCTTATTATCATTTTGAAATATTTGGCCATGCAAAAACCGACAGGCGAGCTCTTTCTAAAAGAAGTCTGTCATTTCTTCACTGCCCATAACCCTGCCAGCTTCCCAATGCTCCTTTGACAGTATAATCAGTCAATTCAATCAAAGAAATTTAAAGTACAATGGTAATTTTCTCTCACTTTTTTCTTTACACTGTCAGTTCAAGCCACCTGCTGAAAGCACTGATGTGGAACAGCTCAGTATTAGCTCTGAAATTAGTACCAGTTACCAGTTAAATACCTGGCACATTCAGCCTGGAAGAGAGTCTCTTAATGGCGTGTTAGCCCATCAGCAGAATCAGCACATTACTTAAACTAGCCTTTTTTCCAAGTCATCTGACCCTTGGTATAATGACACAAGACTAAAAGCAAACCGGGAAAGGAAAATGGGTTCAAGGACATAGATGCAAATTCGAAAAAAGCAACACTTCCGCTTAAGTATTCTTAAGTGTGATGTTACTATGGCCTACTCTAAACAAACTTCTAAATTCAGTATCCAGCCTGTATCAATAGCTAAAACGTTTAACAAGATATAACTTGTCCAGCAAGTATTTTGTAGAAAGAAACACTGCATTTTAAATGAAACGGTCTTTCTCTTTACATTTCAACTCAGAATTTGCGACTGTGTGCACATTTTTCACATGTACCCTTACAACAGAAAGTAAAGTGCAATTACCTCTGCTCTCTTACATGCTCCAGCTCTCGCCTGGCCTGCCAAGCTCAGCAAGTAGGTTTGTGAGCACTGACTGAGGCCGCCAGAATGAAAGGCATTTACTCCATCTACTCAGAGGGTCGTCAGTGGACAACCTGTACAAGATTTATGCTTTAAATAATAAATGAACTAAACACCTTGAGGTAATTGGCTGTGTGAAGCTTCACAATAGGCCAGACAGCTTGTCTGAACAAAGTAAAATAAGATTAAATAATGAATGAGGGGTACAGAGATGTTCAAGCCGCACTAATACTGCATGGTTTTTTGAAAAAGTGAAAGTGGTCGGTGAGTCAGGTTGTCACGATTTAAGAGGTGTCACTGGGACTTCCTTTTTCTTTGTCAGCAGTAATGATTTCAAAGATCTATATTTTTCTAGATTCCCAGTGTTGAGTGCATAGCAGCCAGTTCTGAGTGACAGAAGATTGTCCAAAGTCTACCCATGCTCAATTCCACTTGCAATTTATGAAGACAGAACCAACATCCGATGATGGCTGGAGGAAAAATATCAGAGCAAACTTTTGAAAAATAATGTTTCTGACACATGTACAGATTTAATACCATCTGCCACCACAGGGACCAATAAAGAGAGGAGGTTCTGTCAAGCAGTTTTCTAAGTCAGTTGCAGTGTAGACACTCCTGTTGGGCCACTGTTTTTTTTTTTTTTTTTTAAACAAAAAGTTGATGTTTGGTTGTTAGCTTTGGAGAGAGTAAGAAATTACATCCATTGGACAGTCAAGTCACAAACATGAGAAGAGTTTAAAACGAAACAGAAACTGCATCCAGGCACATTTGTAGATGCTAATTCCATCATAATTTGTTAATAAATTGTATTTAGCTTTCTTTATTAAATTTTTAAAAGATCAGAAGATTAAATAGTCATTATTAATTCTTAGTGTGATAGTGGCCTGAGGCTATGTAAATAAAAATGTCCTCATCAGTGTGAAACGCATATTAAAGTATTTACAATTGTAAAGATATGATGCCTGGGACTTGCTGGAAAATACCATAGGGAGAGAAAATGAAGTGGAGGTTAGATAAAATAAGATTGAAAAAATATTAATTGTTGAATGTAGATATGGATGCATGGAGATTCATTATTCTAGACTCTGTTTTGTGTTTGAAAATTTCTGTAATGAAAACTTTAAGTACACAAGTACCTGGCTGCACTACACCAACACAAATGACTGTATAAGCAGGTACATAAGGAAATGCTCTTGGCAGGGATTTGCAAAATTCATTCAGCAAATATGCATCAGGGCCAACCATGTGCCAGGCATGGTGCCTACTCTCTACCCAGGATGAAGAAGCCTAGGATTCTATGCCCCATCCCTGGAGGAGTATGGCCTATTCAGGGCTCCCCTGATAACTGACAGCAGCACTCAGCTCTAAGACCTGGCTCCTCAGCCTTCATGGCTCAGGTCCTATGTCACTTCCTCACATGAGCCATTCCTATTTCCCACATCTTATCTAGGCAACATTCCTTATCCTGCTGGTCTCTACCTCAACCCTGACTTGTTTCCTTCAGAGTACTTATGAACATTTGTAATCCTTTTACTTGGCTATACTCTCATTGACTATCTCCTCCAGGACAGTGCAAATGGGAACCCTGCCTTTCCAGTTATCCCCTGTATCCCTCGGCTACAAGACAATAACTATTGATCTCTCTCATTATCCTCTTAAACCATGGAGGAAGCCATCGTGAGCTTGCTACTTTCGTTTGCAAATAAATATACTCCTTTAAGACTACAGAACCAGTATTTGAAACATAAACCAGAATGTCAAGTACAGTGATACCAATGTATTAGTATCTTCATTCTTCACCTTTATTTTCTTAAGTATATAGCATTTGTTGATTAGAAGACAGTGGTCAAGAACTTGGGCCTTGGGATCCAACGTACCTGGGTTTTAACTTCTTTTCACTAACTGCATAAAGTTGGGCAAGTTAATTAGTATCAATGATTATTCTTCTCTACATCTATAAAATGGACAGGTATTAACTAAATCACAAAGTTTTGAGACATCAAAAATTAATCATAACATTAAGCAAAGTGTTTGGAACATAGTAGGTATTCAATAAATATGCTCATTATCTCCATACTACTTCCCGCTTCTAATACAATCAGGAAACTTTATACAGAAAATATTAAAAAATTAATCTGGGGAGATGCCTTTAGACTTTAGATCTAAAGAGTATATTTAAATAACTTAATATCCCCATGCTTTCTAAGGAAAAGCTAAAGTCACTGCCAGAGCATGAACATTCCAGCCAGTACATGAATACATACTAAAATATCTGTCATCTTTCATTGTCCTTCACTGTTGGGAAAATACATACATTTAACTCAACTTTGAATTTGTCCAAAGTATGTTCAGTGCCATATTTCTCCATATGTACTACAATGAAGACCAGTGAGGCACTGAGTGAATGAAACATATCAGTTGGAGAAATTCAGAGTCTTTCACTTGGAAGTAAAATGCCCCAAAGGGAGAATGCTAGCCAGCCACTGGTCACGTGTGGAACTTCAAAGATGAGAACAAAACCTGAGCGCTGACTTCACCACAAGTTCCTGCAGTTCTGTGACTTTAAAAAAAAAAAAAAAAAAAAAAGTAAATAAATAAAAATAGAATCATAACCTTTAGAAAGAACACAGAATCTATACTTGAAAGATGGACAGAGCCACAGACTTTTCTTTGGCACAGTTAATCAAACTATTAATTCAGAGTTTTCACTAAATTTGAAATAATAAAAACCACCACTTCTGGACCACTTATTTGCTATACACTTGGACATATGGTCTTAATATCTCAAAACTGAGTTAATAAATCCACAAAGATAGATTTTATATTACCATTTTGAAGACAGTGAAATTAAAGCAGAGAAAATATAATTGACTTGATCATGGCATCACTTAAAAATTAGTGGAGAAGCCTGGATTTGAATCTAAGTTTTCTTATTTAAAAACATGTACTCTCATGTCACATACATGACACTTTTATCCTGCAAAAATTGAAAAAAGTTTTATATGTAAGATATGTTATCCTTAGATTTGTCATAATGTGAGTTAAACTAGCTAGCTACAATGCTTTTATAATATGCAAAATATTGAAATAATTTCATTTTTAAAAATTTAAATTTGAGTTTAGTCTTAATTTAGAAAAACTTGTCTCTTGCACTTAAAATCATAAGTCAGCACAGTCTTTATTCTATATGTAAAAAATTTTTCTTACAGAACACATAGGTACTAGTAAACGAGTAAAAGCTCGTTAGAGGCCGGGTGCGGTGGCTCACACCTGTAATCCCAGCACTTTGGGAGGCCGAGGCGGGCAGATCACAAGGTCAGGAGATCGAGACCATCCTGGCTAACACGGTGAAACCCCGTCTCTACTAAAAATACAAAAAATTAGCTGGGTGTGGTGGCGGGTGCCTATAGTACCAACTACTCGGGAGGCTGAGGCAGGAGAATGGCTTGAACCTGGGAGGTGGAGTTTGCAGTGAGCCAAGATCACGCCATTGCACTCTAGCCTGGGTGACAGAGCGAGACTCCATCTCGAAGAAAAAAAAAAAAGTTCGTTAAAATTAATATTATCATTAGCTATTCTGCACACAAATTTACACATGTGGGCGACAATATGAAAACATCTAAGGACAGTGATTTAAGTTTTGGACAAAAGAAATCTGAAGTTAACAAGATTCCCGTAATTCTACAAGAAAATGTTTTACCTTGGGGGTTGGTTCATCAGTAACCACAGCACCCAAATTACAAGATGCCTCACAACTTACTGTTAACCCAATGCAACCTTCAGAGCTCACGAAGCAATTTTGGTGCATCAATTCATAAACAAATTGATAGTGTATGACATTTAGCTTTAGGTAGTGGGTCTACATGAAAAATAAAATGGGGAATTACAGTAACATTTTGGTTTTTAATTTAATTAATTATTTTTTTTGAGATGGAGTCTCTCTCTTGTTGCCCAGGTTGGAGTGCAGTGGTGTGATCTCGGCTCAGTGCAACCTCTGCCCCTCTGCCTCTCAGATCCAAGCAATTCTCCTACCTCAGTCTCCGAGTAGTTGGGATTACAGGCATGCACCACCATGCCCAGCTAATTTTTTTATTGTTAGTAGAGACAGGGTTTCCCCATGTTGGCCAGGCTGGTCTCGAACTCCTGACCTCAGGTGATCCACCTGCCGTGGCCTCCCAAATTGCTGGGATTACAGGCATGAACCACTGTGCCCGGCCAGTAATTTTGTAAAAGAGCCTATCAAAACCTTAGCCAAGAACCCCTTTCCCTAACTACAATAATCAAATCCCCAATATGATTAACATGCTTTCAGTTTACCAATAGTAATTACCAGTAGATGAATAAGAGGGCCCCTCTTTAAGGCACCCCCAATCTTGTGGCCTTTGCACTAGCTGTTTCCTCTTCTGGGAGTGCTCTTTCACTGACTTTTGTTATGTACTGTTCTCATAATTTAACCTCTACTGTCTTATCTTCAGCCCTTCCGTGAACACCCTCTCTCTGGAGTACCTTAGAACTCCCAATCATGGTGCCTATACCATTTCCCTGTTCCCTTTTTAATACTTTTCCCACCTAAAGTTCTTAGGTTTTTATGATTGTTTACAAATTTCTTGTCTGCCCCACCCCACTGTAATGTCCATTAGAACAGGGACATAATCGCTCATGTTCAGGTTCTCTAGCTAGTACCCAGACCAAATATAGTGTCTTCCAATAAATATATATACATCCAAACCAGTGGTCCTCACACTTCAGCATGTATCAAAATCAAGTGGGGGCTTGTTAAAACACAGATTTCTCAGTCCCACCTGAAGTTTCCAATTTAGTAGTTCCCAGGCTGGGCCTAAAAATTCAACTTTCTAACATGTTTCCAAGTAATACCAGTGTAAGGAATTAACAAAGATCAACCACAGTTCACAGTACAATCCACTGAGGCTTTCTAATGGACTATCACTGCTCAATGATTTTGAATACAAGTAACAGATTCCTTCCCAAAAATAAATGTAACTGTGAAATTTTAAAGAACTTTTTTTCTTTAAATTTCCATTAAAATTTCCAAGTCTAAGCTTTAAGTGCCTCTTTTACTTTTTACATGTAATTAGTATCATTATTACTAGCCAACATTTACCAAACACTAACTCCTAGTTCCAAACACTATTTTAGGCACTGGTGTTATCTTCACATAATCTTCACAAAAACCACATGAAGGACTATTGACATCCCCATCTCACAGATGAGATGACTGAAGTACAGGGATACTAAGTAACTTGCCAAGGTCACTTGTAAGTGGTCAGGAAGACATCCAAACCCAGGAGACCTAGCTCCAGATCCTGACTTGTTAATAAACACAGTCTTACACAAGGTACGTATTCCATGAACAGAGACTCTGGAAAGTTAATATAAAATATAGTCCTATTTCCTGAATCATGGATCACCTGAACCACAGGTTTTTTACGAGCTCTAATTTTTTTTTCTCTTTCTTGACCACAAAAAGAATGCATATAAATGATGAATTCTGTATTTATACTACTAAAGGGAAATGTGTGATTATGATACCTCACCACTAGACAAATACAAGGTATGTGTGTGATATACTGGCTGGCCCTGCCTGTGAACATTCCTGCAACGTAAAAATTTCTTCATCCAAGGACAAGTTCTTTCACCTTCCCATCTGTCCTGTGAATTTTTAAATGTCTGAGACAGGTGGCCTGTTGGAAACCTAAAACCCTGTGGGTACAAGATATGATTAAAATCTGATGTTAGGTTCTCTGATAAAGAAGAGTCCTGTGTTTAGGCAGGATTTTGTAAGTAACCTGCAAAATATGTCAAACATAATTTGAACCTTACATAACTAAAATCTCTTAAATTCTAGATCAGCATATGCTATAACAAACTTTTGTTTGCTCAATTTCCCTATAGAAAAGTGCAGTAAGGACTACATACCAATGCCATAAAGCAGTAAAATGTGATTGAATAACAAATTTTTGATGATTTGAATGCTATATTCTTTTTCCCCTTTCTAAATTCACCAGTGGTTTTGGAAATGATGTAGTCTACTCTTCTTTTTTTAGAGTTCCTCTTGATTCTATCTTTGGTAAATATAACTACAGTTCTCCAAGCAATATTTATAAATACTACATTAATGGCAGTTAATAAAATCAGTTAATAATGCAAGCCGAGTTCCATAATTGCATATTACTGAGCTCATTGCAAAATATATTATTCAAAAAACCTTAACAATAATTATGTTTCACCTAAATGCTAAGTGCCCTGTGACTTCTCTGAGAACTAAAATGCAAAGGAGAAGAATTAAAAGGCCACTTGTCAGGAACCACTCCCCAGTTTATATTTGTAATGGAAAGCACAATACAATTTTTAAAAATATCCATTTCTTTCTAGAAAACATGGAAGGAATTTAATTGAAATCTATTTAGTGAGAACTTCAATCTATGCTGAGTTTAAAGTTTGGCACAGAATACTAAGCAATGATCATGCAGATAATTAAAATTTAAAACGTTAAATGATTTATATTCTTGTAAATAATTAAGGGAATTTAAAAATCCAAGTAAGGAAATGTTCGAAGAGAATATATATCACCAATCTATTTTCTAGAACAATAACATGTGAGAATATGTTACTTACATTTTGTTACTGGTATTGTCAGCAGCCTTTAATTTAAAAAGCTTTAGCAAACTTAATGAAATTAACCTAAATTGATTGGCATTCTGATCCAGCAGGTATTAAACACACCAAGGTAAAAACAAGGCCACTGTGACAAATTCAATAGATCAATCTGCAGTGATGCAAAAATCCAATAAATTGAAATTTAAACTAAAGAATATTGCACAAATGCCAATCCCTGCTATGAAATAAACGAGTATCCATTTGAGACTATATTACTTACTATAACTACCATGAAATCTATAATTGTGTTGTTTTTTGATTCTACACCCTTATACTGATTTCCTTCATTTTTAAAAGTTCCTATTTTTATTATTTTCAGTGCATAGACTTCATCACCTAGGCCTCCCCCTTGGTCTTTGTTCATTCAATCATAAATCTTCACTAAATAGTGATCTATCTTTGCCAAGCAATACAGCTTTCAGAAGAAGTTTTTAAAACAAGTTTAAATTAATGAATAAATTGCCAGAGGGCATCTGAAGAGAGAGTAGTCTCTTTAGAGTAGTAAAAATATGGTAATATTTAAAAATGTAGAGCATAGCACCGTTATTCACTATTTTGATGTTGCTGGCATCCCCAAAATGGGAATCAATACAGAAAAATATGCCTCATCTACAACATGAAGACAGAGGGAAGATACCTACACAATTTCTGCTGACACACACACCAGCACACCACACTCCCTACCTCTATACCTAGGATTAGCTTGGTGAACTTCGGCATAAGGAAGAAACCTCTTCCATAGCTGTGTTTATCTGCACGGAAATCTTGGCTCTGGTTTATATTCGTATCTCTTAAGCAACTAGCACAGTGCATTGTATATAATCTCTACTTGGAAAATACAAAGCCAAGCATAGTGGCTCATGCCTGTAACCCCAACTACTCAGGAAACTGAGGCAGGAAGATCTCTTGCGCCCAGGAATTCGAAGCTGCTGTGAACTATAATTGTGTCATTGTACTCCAGCCTGGGAACAGAGTGAGACCCAGTCCCTCCCCACCCCCCAAAATCCTGAAATTATTTGAAAATACCCAGGAGAAAACTAAAATAACGCCCACAAGAAGAATGGAAATGGTTACAAAGGAGAGAAAGAAGTTGATAAATGGGAGTTGTTTGAACTGGCTCTAAATAATTCTCCCATCAACACAAAAACTTGAGCAAAGCCATCCCAATTTCAAACAATGTCTTCCCACCTACAGATGTCAGACTATCACAGCTGACACTTGGCACAGGAGGAACAGCACTCATCCCAAGGCAAAAGTTTTAAACCAAGATCAGCAAACTATGCCCTGCAGGCAGTATCTGGCCTAGCACCAGTTTTTGTTTAGTCAGTGAGTTTAACATATTTTTACAGTTTTAGATGACTGAAAAAAATTTAATAATAATACTTGTGAAAATTATAAGAAATTCAAATTGCAGTGTCCATAAAGATGTATAGAAACATAGAAATCTTTACCAGAAATGCAAATCAACTGCATGTAAAAGTAAAACTCTAGGTAGAAAACTCTGGGTAGAAGCCTCAAATGCCACCATATAGACAGATCCTAGAATTGTTTTCATCAAAATAACAGTATGAAAATCTTTTCAAACATAGTACAAAACAACTATTTTGTCAACATCTTTCATGTAACTAATTGTCATATTTGTTTGTTAGGAAGCAGAATAAGAAGCCAGTGGCCTGGAATCCTTTTCTAAGGGAACAGAAAGGACTGCTGTCATTGCATATTATGTATTTTTTCCAGTATTTATTATCTCTACATGGGACCAACATCCTTAGCATCTTGAAAAGATGAATGATTTTAGATCTGTAAAAGGCTTCATGATCAGTGAATGAAAGTGGCTTTACAAACACAGTGTTCTCTGAGTCGTAAAAAGAAGTCGGGAAGCATTCGTCCCTGTGCAAAGGTGACCTATAAACCACAAAGCAGGAGATACCTGGTCGATGGGGCTCAAAGTGCAGCTTCCGACCATTAAACATTCTTAGACATTAATCTGGAATATTGGCATAGCAAACATTTTCAAAAAGATTATGCACACATTCCTTAGGAACAAAGGTGAGTTAAGGGAAAGTATAGTCAGAAGCATAAAGCAACAGCAAACTCACGAAGGGCCAGCTCATCTTAAACCAGCAGTAGTGCCACATCCATCAGCACAGCTGTCAATATAGTGAATTGGCGACTTGATTTTGCTTTAGAAACAGCTCTGGCAGCTAACTGCCCAGGCTCCAGGAGCCAAAATGGTAATCCAAATTAGGACACAGTAGCAGCAAAAAAGAGGAGAGAGACGGCCAATTCTACCTATACTTTTCCATAATGAGATCTCTAAATATTTGTACAACAGAGAATTCTAAATTGGGATGGCAGCCTGGACCCACACTGAATGCTCCCTTCTGATACCACATTAAAATTACAGGAGAAATTACATGTAAAAGACATAAACCCATAAGAACTGGGAAAACAGGAGAAGAGATATCAGCCATGAAACTTTTTGTGGTAGTAAACAGATGGATTAACAGCAATTTATTTAGCAGCAATGAGACAAGAGACCCCAAGCCAACAGTATGGAATGCTGAGAAAGAGCCCAAAATACCACAGAAGCCATAAATGGTTTAGGACTTGGAGTACCAATTACCCACGGAACTGAGCGAAAGGATGGTTCTATAGGAAATAACACAGCTAAAATAAAGGGGATTGTATGAAAGCTCTTTGAGATGCAATTAGATGCCTGGTCTCAGCTGCTGAGACCACCTCTGTAGAAGTGAGGGTGGGAGGTCTGGAGGTTTATTCTCTGGAGATCATTAAACAGGAGCTCTCTGGACTAAGGGATACCAAGAATGGTTATAGACCCAAAACGGGAAGAGTAAGTGATCATATGTACTCTGAGAACCCACTCTTTTCCCCACAGGGCTCCCAGAATATCTGAAGCTCTCCAAATAAGAAGTTGGAAGTTCCTTCTTTGGGGAAGCTAATCAGCCCAAGAGGACAAATTTAAAGATAACAGACATTGGAGTTCCCTACAGGGTTCACCTACACCACTCAGTAATGAATTTCAACAAGCCCAGTTCATGCACTCAGAACTTCCAAACCACTTAACCATAAATAGACAATCAAAGATTACATGACAGCTGAAAACTCTAACACAGAAGATAACGGCTCAGATGAAAAAAAAAAAAAAAAGGAGAAAATGGTAACTTGCAAGAAAAACACTAAGCAAGGAGAAGAAAAGTAAAAAACAGCATGTTCCTATTATTAATCTTCAGGGAGAACAGAAACTGCATCTGCAAACAGGAACAGCTAGAATAAAAAGAAAATTCAGAGAACAAAAAAAGGTTTTAAAAACTAAAAACAACAAAAATGAGAGAAAACCAGTGTAAGAGAGTAAAAATCTGAGGCAATCTCCTGGACAGCCAAGCAAAATATATTGAGAAAATATTTTTTTTAAATCATTAAAAAAATTCCAATATCGAAACCGGAGCACAGAAATGGGAACACAGAACAGGAAAAAAGGCAACAAAGTTACTTAACATTTTCCAGAACTGAAGGATACGTTTCCAGATTAAAAGAGACCACCAAGAACCCAACACATTGAATGAAAGTAAATTCACACCACATTACATGCATCAGTGGGAAATTTCAGAACACCCAGGAAGAAGCTTACATGCAAACAATCATCAGAATGTCACAATCTCTCTCAACAACACAGCCAGATGCTATATGAAAATGGAAAAACAGCCTCAAATTCTGAGGTAAAATTATTTCCTCCCTAGAATTCCATACAAAAACATCAATCAAGCAAGGATGTAATAGAGACATTTTTAGAAATTAAATCCCCTCCAAATCTACTTTTCATATACCCTTTCCCAGCAAACTACCAGGGAATGTGCTCTGTCAAAGTGAAGGAATAAAGAAAGAAATGGGAACCACATGGGACAGTATGGACACCATATTTGTAGTCATCCTACAGAGGCCAGCTAAGTGTAATGAATGTCACTAGAACATCACTCTTGCTGGTGAGATACACAGCAATGACGGTTCCTGATGGAAACAGGAGAAGAAAGAAAAAAGGGAGGAAGAGGAGAAGTAGTGATGCTCTCAACACCAATGGTTCTGATGAAGCTTTGTATCTATTGAAATCAGCACCTTGGAAAAGCCTTCTGGTCCTTATAGACTAGAGTTGCCCAACTTTGGTACTACTGACACATGGGGTCAGATAATTTTTGTTGCAGGGGCTTTCCTGTGCACTGTAGGATGTTTAGCAGCATCTCTGGCCTGTACCCACCAGATACAAGAAGAAGACTCCATACACACACTTTTGACAACCATAGATGTCTCCATACATTAACAAATGTCCTCAGGAGGGGCAAAATCACTCCTGGTTGAGAATCAGAGCTATAGAGTGAAGGAGAAAAAATAAAAATCTTCCTGGTGAAAGATGTATATGTAATATATGTATCCAATACACACCACACATGGTTGTATATGCTTAGTCTCTGGAGGGGTACAAAAGGAGTACTAGTAGCAGCTGCCTCTCTTAGAGAAAGAGAAAGAGACTAACTTTATTCTTCATTTATTTTTTAAATATTTTTATTATGTAGTCTCTTTCCAGAACAATGTACAAAATTAAACAATCTTACATTTCAAAGGAACATATCCTCTCACCTACACTTGTAGGAACGTGATCTACTAAATATGCTCCCATGCATATAAAATTATATATTCAGTTATTATTTGTGACATTGTAATAGCAAAAAGAGTAAATAATTGTATTCAATGATAAAATGCTATGAAATATGTAATCTCATAAAATATACTAGTACACAACCATAAAAATTAAATTCATCACATGATACAATTTTCAAAATAAATCATGAGGTTAAAAAGGCAAGGTATAAAACAGTATGCATATTTTAGGCATCCATGAGAAAATGCACATTCTCACCACCCTCTTTTCTTTGATACAAATTGATGGAAGTCGCTGATTCCAAAACAGGGAACCAAGTGGTAGGTGGCCAAGGCAGAAAAGAGGTTACATGTTCTTTGGTACCTTGAAATTTAACCACATGAAGATCTTACTTATTTACGTTAAAATAACACATGCACCCTGTGAATTTGTCCTCCAGTAATTCTCCTGGGTTACTTTCTCAACTAGCAACGAAGGCCTCAGAAGGCCTCCTTGTGGGAGCAGTCACAGCCCCATGGCTATCATGTAGAAACTGTTGTTTCTGCAAGGATATGCTTCAAGGAAACTTGACAAAGAGGCCGGTTATGCCTCTGAATGGCATTTTGCATTGACTGCAATGAAATAGTTATCTTTCTTCTTTCTTCTCCCAGAGAGATTCACGGTTTTAAGTATAATGGTTGAAAAGAAATAAAGAACATAATTAATTCCAAAAAATCTCCTATTCCTTTCAAGGAATATCGCATTAGATCCAGCTTTTTAAAAACAAATCAAGAAGTCTTACCCCAATCAATAGGATACAGAGGCTATGTATAACAGTGAAATCCTATCTGGTTCTGAGTGGAAGGCCAGCAATGAAATTGGCTCAGGGAAGAAAGAGCTGTCAGCAAGGTATGGCAAAATGACTTCATAATCCAAAATCTGATTTCTCACTTAGACTGCTTTTAGGTTAAACTGGAGAAAAACGCATGAGATCAGAGACAGAGTAGTAAATTCTGGCTTAGCTGTACTCACAGCGTTATTATGGAGAAATCATGTCACCTATTGCTAAGTGGGGATAATTTCTGAATACAGAACTATGGGAAGGATTAAAGAACAAGAGAACAACCACTAAGAGCACCTGAGAATTAAAGCAAACAAAATTTGTAACTTTGCATATTGAATTTATTTACTCAAAGGCAATGCCAGAACACTGAAATGCACAGGAAACTATTTGGAGCATTAGAGTTATCTAAGTATTTCCTAGATGATCAATATTTGGTGCGTTTATTTCATAATAAAAACAATTTTAAAAATTTGAAAAAAAAAAAGAAATGCAGCAGAACCTATCAACTTATTGCTGATGCATGTTTCAACAATGCTTTGCTTGAGTCCTTAGGTTCATTCTGACATGTGACATCACAGAGTCAAAATAACTTTGATGAAGGATGAGAGCTGAAGGACAAGTTAATCTTTTAAACCTCAGCAGGTACTCACTTAATAATTATTTTTTAAGAGAAAATTCTGCTTGAGGGGTAAATTACATTTTTAAAATAACATGAACAGCTATAATGATAGACTGGGTAACGAAGATGTGGCACATGTACACCATGGAATACTATGCAGCCATAAAAAAGGATGAGTTCATGTCCTTTGCAGGGACATGGATGAAGGTGGAAATCATCATTCTCAGCAAACTAACACAGGAATAGAAAATCAAACACCACATGTTCTCACTCATAAATGGGAGTTGAACAATGAGAACACATAGACACAGGGAGGGGAACATCACACAGCAGGGCCTTTCGGTGGGTCGGGGGCTAGGGAAGGGATAGCATTAGGAGAAATACCTAATGTAGATGACAGGTTGATGGGTGCAGCAAACCACCATGGCACGTGTATACCTATGTAACAAACCTGCAGGTTCTGCACATGTATCCCAGAACTTAAAAGTGTAACAATTTAAAAAAATGCTGATTCCTCTATCTAGTTCAGGCAAAGAAGTGAAGTAAGAATTTTCTAGGTGTATTTGCAGTCTTGAAGTTCTATTCAAGAACCAAGTATCTAAAGGCTTTCTCCATTCCTGTTTTCATTCAATAAATATTTTTCAAAGTACCCACTACATGTTAGGACACTACTAAAGGAACTACCTATATACATAAGTAAATAAGCCAATATGCAAGGTGGATATACAATTTTAAAGGAAAGTTAGACCAAAGGAAAAATACCACCACCACGAGGCAAATGATGATACCAACTGCAGAGAAAAACAAGTCATGTACATCAAAAGTACTGATGTAGTACACTTTATTTATGGCTGTAGGCATTTAAAAGGTAGTCAAGAGAAGGTGTGATTAAGCACAACCTTGACTGATACAGAAGTTTTTAAATATTACTGAAGAAAAACTAATTTGAACAAGAAATTTTAAATGCACTTATAAATCTTGGTCCAAATCAGTCACAGGAATGATGAACACTTCAGAATAAGAAGAGGTGGCACAAAGTATATCGAGTTTTCTCAAATCATTTGGTGTATAGCCCTTTCCTTTACATACCTTATGGATTATTCCTATGTTGATGGATAAAAGGTAGAGTAATAAAAGCCTGTTATTCATATGTCACAAATGTCTCAGATAAGAGCTATCAATGAACCATCAATCATTGGTATATTTATACACTGTATCAGAAATAACACATCAGTACTCAAAAAATGAGTACTTTAAGTCTAAGGCAGTGTTGTCCAATAGAAATATAATGCAAGGCCAGGCCAGGCCCGGCGGCTCGCAGAGTATCCTTGCTGTATCCTAGCACTTGGGGAGGCCAAGGTGAGAGGATCCCTTGAGCCCAGGAGTTTGAGACCAGCCTGGACAACATGGCAAGACCCCATCTCAACCAAAAAATTAAAAATTCGCAGGGTGTGGTGGCATGTACCAGTGGTCCTAGCTACTTGGGACGTTGAAGTGGGAATATTGCCTGAGTCTTAGAATTGGAGGCTTACAGTGAGCTTTGATCACGCCACTATACCCCAGCCTGGGTGACACAGTGAGACCTTGTCTCCAAAAAAAAATTTTTTTTAAAAAGAAAAGAATATAATGCAAACCAAATAAATGATTTTTAACTTTCTAGCAGCTACATTTACATTTTTTTCAGTTGAGCTTAATTTTAAAAACATATTTTACTTAGCCCAATCTGTCCAAAATATTGTCATCACAATTAAGAATGCAAAACTTTTCAGGAGACATTTTACATTCTTTTTAAAAAGTCTTTGAAATCCAGTGTGTATCTTTACAGCACATCCCAACTCTGACTAGCTACATATTAAGCAGTCAATAAGAACATGCAGCGAGTAGCTACCATAATGGACAGGGCATCTCTAAGGTATTATTGATACAACAAAACAGTTTGTAATCCTGGCTTATAATAAATATACAATATGAATGATGATGTGACGTAATATTTTTATATACTCATTGTTCCTTGGGTTAATTTAGTACATTTCTAAGCAACAGAAATGAGATAATAGAGGAATCTCCCAAAATCAGTATCTAAAATTAAAATTTTGCCTAAAATAAAGTCTCATGTTTGCTAAAAACAATTAATATTGGAACAAAATTTAACCACACACTCAGGATGAATTGCCCCCTATGGTTACTTATATTACTGTAAACATCCTTCAGAGAAGAAAGGTAGCAAGGACAGGAAATTAATAAAAGGTGAATTTTCCCACATTTGTTTCACATTCTATTTGTTTCCTGAAGACTCTGCTTCTGGCTATTTGGTGTAACTGAATATTTTCTTATACTATGGCCCAAGTTTGAATTGGAATTTATTTAATGTGTGTATGTACACAAGCCTTCTTTCAATATGAAAATATTGAAGTAAAAATTTTCTTACTGTATTTATAATGACTTTTTATTGGCTATAAAATTTTCATCTTCTAATAATTGCCTGGTATCTTCTAAAGGTCTAAAATATACATGACTGTGCATAGTTTTTTTTAATCCGAACTTCTTGATCTTAAACTAAACATAAGAGTCATTTTTATTTCTATCTCCTAGCATACTGGCTATTTGTGGTTTACTGTTATAGTTACAAAACAAGTTTATCATTAATCATTTTATTTTCCTTTCAGAGAATTTTAGAGCAGCAACAGAACTAAGAAACACTTTTCAAATCCCACATTTTGCATATGGGGAAACGGAGTCTAAAAGAAGTGACCTGTAAAGAACAGTTGATTAATGAGAAAGAAAGCCTTAACTTCCAATCAAAACTACACAAACATGTCTTCTTTATTCACTTCAGCAAGGGCATTTTTACATTTAAAACAGCTTCTTTATTCTTTATAGGATGTGGAAGAAAAAAATGCAGATTAAATTCAATCAATAATTTCTCATTCAATTATTGTAAGGTTGTTTTTACTTATTGCAAAGATAGACCATTGTGCCCATCTTTAAAAATGAAAAGAAAAAAAAAAAAAACCTGACATACAAAAATCTTAACTTGTTCCACATATAAATTAGGAAGTGATTATTTGCATTACAAAAGATTTCACTTTACAAAAAAGATATGTAGCAAGGTTCCTTGAAATATCAAGTCCCTTGGTGCAGCAAAAATTTAATCCAATTTACAAAGGAAACAGGGAAGGAAAAAACTTCAGCTGAAGCGTAACTTCTACTTAAAAATCTTCCCTGATCAAGTCATGGCCTTCTCTGTTCTTCCTGCCCTTTGGTAAAGCTCTATCTTGGACATTATCCATTTATGCACCCCAGCATTCACACAGTAAATCATTAATTTGCCCATAGCTAAGGCATGTTTAGGTGTCTGAAACTGTGGTAGGCACGGTACTGCAAAGGTGAATAAGCTAAACCACTTTAGGCTCTCCAGAACAGTCTTTTATTGTAGAATATTACTATTGTTGTTTTCCTCTTCTGCATGTCCTCCTAAATTCAGAGTTCCTTGAGAGCAGGGATTGTGTCTTATTCATAACGGAGCCTCCAGGGCCTAGCATGATGCCTGATTCATAGGACTCAATAAATGAATACTGAGTAAGAAATGTAATTGTTGAGTGCTATCATGTGCCAAGTGCCATCCTAGGTTCATTAAAGGATGGTCCTTTACATCCCTTGTAAGTTGGATTCCTAGGTATTTGATTCTCTTTGAAGCAATTGTGAATGGAAGTTCATTCCTGATTTCGCTCTCTGTTTGTCTGTTACTGGTGTATAAGAATGCTTGTGATTTTTGCACATTAATTTTGTATCCTGAGACTTTGCTGAAGTTGCTTATCAGCTTAAGGAGATTTTGGGCCGAGACAATGGGGTTTTCTAAATATACAATCATGTCATCTGCAAACAGGGACAACTTGACTTCTTCTTTTCCTAACTGAATACCCTTGATTTCTTTCTCTTGCCTGATTGCCCTAGCCAGAACTTCCAACACTATGTTGAATAGGAGTGGTGAGAGAGGGCATCCCTGTCTTGTGCCAGTTTTCAAAGGGAATTTTTCCAGTTTTTGCCCATTCAGTATGATATTGGCTGTGGGTTTGTCATAAATAGCTCTTATGATTTTGAGGTACGTTCCATCAATACCGAATTTATTGAGCGTTTTTAGCATGAAGGGCCGTTGAATTTTGTCAAAAGCCTTTTCTGCATCTATTGAGATAATCATGTGGTTCTTGTCTTTGGTTCTGTTTATATGCTGGATTATGTTTATTGATTTGCGAATGTTGAACCAGCCTTGCATCCCAGGGATGAAGCCCACTTGATCATGGTGGATAAGCTTTTTGATGTGTTGCTGAATCCGGTTTGCCAGTATTTTATTGAGGATTTTTGCATCGATGTTCATCAGGGATATTGGTCTAAAATTCTCTTTTTTTGTTGTATCTCTGCCAGGCTTTGGTATCAGGATGATGTTGGCCTCATAAAATGAGTTAGGGAGGATTCCCTCTTTTTCTATTGATTGGAATAGTTTCAGAAGGAATGGTACCAACTCCTCCTTGTACCTCTGGTAGAATTCAGCTGTGAATCCATCTGGTCCTGGACTTTTTTTGGTTGGTAGGCTATTAATTGTTGCCTCAATTTCAGAGCCTGCTATTGGTCTATTCAGGGATTCAACTTCTTCCTGGTTTAGTCTTGGAAAAGTGTAAACTACAAACCACTGCTCAGTGAAATAAAAGAGGACACAAACAAATGGAAGAACATACCATGCTCATGGATAGGAAGAATCAATATCGTGAAAATGGCCATACTGCCCAAGGTGATTTATAGATTCAATGCCATCCCCATCAAGCTACCAATGAGTTTCTTCACAGAATTGGAAAAAACTGCTTTAAAGTTCATATGGAACCAAAAAAGAGCCCACATCTCCAAGACAATCCTAAGTCAAAAGAACAAAGCTGGAGGCATCACGCTACCTGACTTCAAACTATACTACAAGGCTACAGTAACCAAAACAGCATGGTACTGGTACCAAAACAGAGATATAGACCAATGGAACAGAACAGAGTCCTCAGAAATAATACCACACATCTACAGCCATCTGATCTTTGACAAACCTGAGAGAAACAAGAAATGGGGAAAGGATTCCCTATTTAATAAATGGTGCTGGGAAAATTGGCTAGCCATAAGTAGAAAGCTGAAACTGGATCCTTTCCTTACTCCTTATACAAAAATTAATTCAAGATGGATTAGAGACTTAAATGTTAGACCTAATACCATAAAAATCCTAGAGGAAAACCTAGGTAGTACCATTCAGGACATAGGCATGGGCAAGGACTTCATGTCTAAAACACCAAAAGCAACGGCAGCAAAAGCCAAAATTGACAAATGGGATCTAATTAAACTAAAGAGCTTCTGCACAGCAAAAGAAACTACCATCAGAGTGAACAGGCAACCTACAGAATGGGAGAAAAGTTTTGCAATCTACTCATCTGACAAAGGGCTAATATCCAGAACCTACAAAGAACTCAAACAAATTTACAAGAAAAAAACAAACAACCCCATCAAAAAGTGGGCAAAGGATATGAACAGACATTTCTCAAAAGAAGACATTCATACAGCCAACAAACACATGAAAAAATGCTCATCATCACTGGCCATCAGAGAAATGCAAATCAAAACCACAATGAGATACCATCTCACACCAGTTAGAATGGCAATCATTAAAAAGTCAGGAAACAACAGGTGCTGGAGAGGATGTGGAGAAATAGGAACACTTTTACACTGTTGGTGGGATTGTAAACTAGTTCAACCATTATGGAAAACAGTATGGCGATTCCTCAAGGATCTAGAACTAGATGTTCCATATGACCCAGCCATCCCATTACTGGGTATATACCCAAAGGATTATAAATTATGCTGCTATAAAGACACATGCACACGTATGTTTATTGCAGCACTATTCACAATAGCAAAGACTTGGAATCAACCCAAATGTCCATCAGTGACAGACTGGATTAAGAAAATGTGGCACATATACACCATGGAATACTATGCAGCCATAAAAAAGGATGAGTTTGTGTCCTTTGTAGGGACATGGATGCAGCTGGAATCCATCATTCTTAGCAAACTATCACAAGAACAGAAAACCAAACACCGCATGTTCTCACTCATAGGTGGGAACTGAACAATGAGATCACTTGGACTCGGGAAGGGGAACATCACACACCGGGGCCTATCATGGGGAGGGGGGAGGGGGGAGGGATTGCATTGGGAGTTATACCTGATGTAAATGATGAGTTGATGGGTGCAGCACACCAACAAGGCACAAGTATACATATGTAACAAACCTGCACGGTATGCACATGTACCCTACAACTTACAGTATAATAATAATAAATAAATTTAAAAAAAAAAAAAAGGATGGTCATCTCATCTAACCCTCACGAGTTTCCTCAAGATGGGGATTTGTACAGAGTATGATATTCAGGCTCAGAGGTTAGGGAAGGGGGTCGAGCATACACAAGTGGAAAGTGGTAGAACAGTTATGCAAACCCCTGTCTAGATAACACTCTGAAGCTCATGCTTCCCCCACTTTACAAACTACCGAATTGTGATATCTGTGCAATGTGTTGGGATGCTCACACTCATCATATGTAAGCAAAGAAATTAGTCATAAATATAGGAAAAAAACAGGTGAAAAGTGAAATTTCCCTTCTTCCCTTATTACTTCATCTTATTTTTTGAGAGGCATAATCTGTATTTATATATTAGGCAAGGCTCTAACAAGGACATAGCAGCTTCTACATGAAATTGTAAACCATCTGCGACTCTTTACTTGTGATATATTCATAGTAAAGCCCTCGGTAGTGAAGTATAGATTTTCAAGGAGGCACACTCTTTCATTCTTCTTTATTTTTCATATATTTAATATATATTTTCTTTGAAAATAATTAAAAAACAACAAGAGTTCACATTTCCAGTACCATGGAAACCCTTGGGTTATACCCTGGCCCTGACATTTCTTGGTCAGGTAGTCTGTGAAATCACATTAGGAGAGCTGCAAAGACGAAAAACTGAGTGAATGAAAAGAGCTGGGCATGGTAAGGAAAGAAACGAATAGACAATAGGAAAAACAAAAAGAACACAGTACATAGCAAAACTTATCATGGGCAGTGCAGAAAATTAAACCACTAATGTGGAGAACAACACTGTGCTGTTCTTCTAGACCTCAGAAGGACAAGACAAAGTACTGAAAATGATGAGAGGATTATCAGGAAGAATAGAAAGTAGATCTATCATTTGAATGACACCTATCACAATGCGAGGGAAAAAATAAAAAGTGAAATAAAGACAAAAGTCAAGGCCAAAACTAAAGAGGCACTATAGAAATTTAAAAACAAAACCTTAATTTGCAAAGGAGAAAAAAGGTTTCAAATCAAAGGAGCACATCACCATCCACACAAAGCAAGATTTTGCAACTTTCTAACTTTCCTTTGAAATTCCGGCCTATCGCTTCTTCCAGGTAATCTCTTCTCAACTTAACAAATATCCTGTTGGACTTTTATAAGGGACTGGAAAAGAATGGCATTCCTAAATGCCAAAAGAAAAATTTTCATACAAATACACATTCATATATACATACTCTGGATAAAGGTTTTCAATACAAGGCCCAAGGGGTGGTGGGTGAACTGCAAACCTCTCTGTAGAATAAACCAGCTTATATCTTCAAAGAAACAAAATTCTGGTTGGCATAAAATATCTCCCCTGTAACTTAAATATCATGAGAGAGAAAAAAGAACAAAATTTTCAATGATATAATTAAGAGGGAAATGTTTATAAGCCGAAAATTTTGTAACAAACCAAGTTGTAATTCAAGTATGATAACAATAATAGATAAAATATTCGAGGACTCAGAAAATCTGGCATATAAATCATTTTCTAAATCACATGAAGGCTAGGTGTGGTGGCTCACACCTATAATCCCAGCACTTTGGGAGGCCAAGATAGAAGGATCATTTGAGGCGAGGAGTTCAAAAACAACCTGGGCAATGCAGCAAGACCCCCCATCTCTACAAAAAATAAAAATGAAAAAATGAATTAGCTGGGTGTTTTGGTGCACACTTGTAGTCCTAACTACTCAGGAAGCTGAAGCAGGAGGATCACTTGATCCCAGGAGTTCAAGGCTCTAGTGAGCCATGAGTATGCCACTGCATTCCTGCCTGGATGACAGAGGGAGACTCTGTCTCAAAAAAATAGTAATACTCACATGAAGATGTACTTCAGGTAACCGGGAAATAAATCAGAATTATAAAGATGCTGTAGTATGCAAGGACTGAAAGATTGAAATGCTGACATGAGTGTCTCAGTAGCTGATGAAAACATTACAAAACTATATCCAAATTTAAAAATTGTAACAATAATGTAGTAGCAACAACTGAGTTCAAAACAATAGGTTTTGTCCAACAAGCACATCTTAAAAGATGCTCAACATCATTCTTCACTAGAGAAGCACAAATCAAAACCACAATGAGGTCCCACTTCACATCCATTAGGATAGTTGTAAGTTTTTTTATTTGTTAAAAACATGAAAAATAAGTATTGGCAAGCACATTAGAAAATTCTGAATTTCCAGTGTGAATGTAAGATGATTAAGTCATTGTGGAAAATAGTTTGGCTATTCCTTAAAAACTTAAATGTACAATGACCCCATGACCCAGCAATTCCAGTCTCAAGTATATACCTAGAAGAACTGAGAACAGGTACTTAAACAAATATATGTGCCCAAAGTTTATTGCCGTTCCATTCACAATAGTCAAAAGAGGAAAACAACTCAAATATCCAGCAATGGATAATAAAGTTATGTTATATCCACACAATGGAATACTATTCAAACATAAAAAGGAATAAGGTAGTGACTCATGCTACAATATGGATGAATCTCAAAAACATTAGGCTCAGTGAAAGAAACCAGACACAAAAGGCCATATTATATGATTCCATTTACAGCAAACATCCAGAATAGGTAAATCCACAGAGACAGAGCACAGGCTGGCAGTGGGTGGGGCAGGGGAAACAGGAAGTAAATACTTAATGGGTATGAGGTTTCGTTTTTGGGGTGATAAACATGTTTTAGAACTAGACAGAGGTGCTATTTGTACAACATTGTGAGTATACTAATGCCACTAAATTGTTCACTGCAAAGTGGTTAATTTTACATTTTATACAGTTCACTTCAGTCACAAACAACAATAGGTTTTATTAGAAGGTTTGAAAAGCTAAGAAAACAGAAGGATACTTTTTTTTTTTTTTTTTTGAGAGAGAGAGTTTCGCTCTTGCTGCCCAGGTGCAATCTTGGCTCACCTCAACCTCCGCCTCCTGGGATCAAGTGATTCTCCTGCCTCAGCCTCCCAAATAGCTGGAGTTACAGGGATGCACTGCGATGCCTGGATAATTTTGCATTTTTAGTAGAAACAGGGTTTCACCACGTTGGTTGGGCTGGGCTCAAATGCTTGACCTCAGGTGATCCTCCCGCCTTGGCCTCCCAAAGTGCTATGATTAGAGGCATAAGCCACCACGGCCAGCCACGATACTTTTTTTTAACCTTATAAACGGTAAGTGGCAATAAGCATAATTATCTTATAATCTTAAAGGAGATATGATTTAAAAGGTATTTCTTTTTCTTTTTTTTTTTAGATGGAGTTTCGTTCTTGTTGCCCAGACTGGAGTGCAATGGCATGACCTCGGCTCACTGCAACCTCCTCCTCCCAGGTTCAAGCCATTCTCCTGCTTCAGCCTCCAGAGTAGCTGGGATTACTGGCACCTGTCACCAAGCCCAGCTAATTTTTTGTATTTTTTTAGTAGAGATGGGGTTTCACTGTGTTGGCCAGGCTGGTCTTGAACTCCTGACCTCAGGTGATCCACCTGCCTCGGCCTCCCCAGGTGTTGGGATTACAGGTGTGAGCCACTACTAAGTGGTATTTCTACTGAAATCAAGAGAACAGCCAAATTTTTCTCCAGGACATAAAGGAATACATGAACATACATAGGTATGTGTCATAGTCCTCAATGGAAAGATAGAATACGTCAGAAATAATAACCTTTCTATTCCCCAAATAAAAAGATCAAAGGGATATTCCTTAAGTTAACAAAAGATGTAAAAGCTTACTTGGAGAAACCAATATGTCAAGATTTCAAGTAAAATTTAGAAAAGAGAAGTAGGACAACGTTTTTTCCCCCTTACCAGATACTAACATATTATAAAAATATGGCAATTAAAGCAGTATGATTTGAATACAAACACTGACATATGGCACAGAAAAAAATGGCCTGGATCCTAGGATAGGGCATGAAATCATTCAGTATGTTCAGTTATCTTTTTAGAATCCACTATATTCCACATACTGTACTAAGAGCATCAAAACCACATTTATTAGATGTCAACATAACTTCAGCACTATAGCAGTTAAGGCTAAAAGATGTTAGTGTATGTCTTGTGTTGTTCGGATAGGGAAGGATTCCTTTTTAAGTATGAAAGTACTGAAAAAAAATTCCCAGAAGGAAGAATTGACAGATTTTAGTTAAAAAAAAGGGGGGGGGGCTTATATAAATTAAATTACAAACAAGGAGGAAAAATAAAACTGTACAAAGTACTAAGGCTAAAACTGTTACAGCCTTAATAACCAGTTCACAGCAATTAATTAAAATCACTAAAGTTCTAACAGAAAAATAGGTAGAGCCCATTGAATGGCAAAAGAAATAAGTGATAAAAATAAATAAATTGTTTAATATTAATTTATGTGATTTTCAATGGAATACTAATTTTTACTATCAAATTAAGAAATGTCCTAAAAACTCTATTGGTGTTGACAAAGGTGTGGTAAAACGGTATCATCCTCACATACTGCTGGGAATGCCATGGCATACTTGCTGGAAAGCAATCTGTCAATACATATCAGATGCCTTCCGATGTACATCCTTCATCCCAATTCTATTCTCATATCATAATCTCAAGGAATGCAAACATTCATACAGAATTTATGCAAAAATGTTCATCACGAGTATATTTATAATATCAAACACATAAGAAACCATCTAAATATCTAATCAGAGGATTATATCTATATATGTACTGTATACTCTTAAAATGTTTTAAAATATTTAATGATATGATATGCTAACAAATTTTTAAAAATCAGTTTACCAAAGGATAAAGTAATTTTGAAAGACTGTAGATAAACAGCTCTAAATTCTAAACAGTAGCTACTGTGATTTGTAGAATTATCTATTTTCATCTTTATATTTGTCTGTACTTTTAAAATTCTCCCTAGTAGGCTCATTTTATTTTGATAATCATGGAGTAAGTCATTAAATAAATGGAGGCCAGTGTGCCAATTCACTTTGGAGTCCATTCTAAAAACTAGTAGTCTTTTAGTAGCTGTGAAATGTTTTCAACAGCTCACACTCATCATCATTTCCCCCTTAGTAACAAAACTGAAGCAGAATTGAAAGCTCTAAAGCCCAGCAATGACCTACATTAGCCGAAAACATCAAGATGCTTAACATGAGGTGCTTCATGATCAATTTCAAGCAAGCATACATTGCTCTCACAATTGATTGGCATGTCAAATTCTTGACAAAATAATAAGCGACTGCAGGTGCCAATCACTGTCTCACAATGCATTCCATTGTACAGTTTTGGTATCAATATGATTAAATTATGATGGCATCCCACATACAACAAACTGTTGAGAAATTACTTCTCCTGGGAGGCTGCCCTGATGCTCCGCCATTGTTTGTCCAAAAGCAAAGAAGAGGTAAACATACAGATTGCTTTTTGAATTGATGGAATGATACCAAGCAGCTTTAGGATTTCCCCCGCTATGTTTGGCCATAGTCAATAGGCTTTCTTAATTCCATCATTCACTTCCAAATGCAGCCAGTCCTGATAGCTTTCTTGACCCTTCTTCCCCCTCCCATAACACTTTTCAGCTATTGCTATACCTTTTGCTGTTTTCTTTGCTGTTCTACAGCAAGCAAAGGATGAATTTCTGATTCTTTTTTAAGACTATTTTTTAGTGATTCTTCTCTACTGAATATTGAATGCACTTGAGCGCTAAGAATTATAATCCTGCATCAATGGGAAAAGCAAAACAAAACTGAAGTATGAAAGGGAAATGACACGGTGAAGGATGCATGAATTTAATAAATGAATGCAATGCAAATGAGAGAATTCACAGAAGAACAGAGATAAATATTGCCAACACCAATACTTCTAGAAAGAAATAAGACACACTGGCCAGGGAGTAACGGGAAAGGATAACACACTTACACAATGGTCACCTGCTCATGTTCTCCATTTTCACCCCTAAAAACAGCAAAATGAGCTCAAAATAGTTACTATTTTTCTCTGTGTTCTTTTCCCTACTCACATATTATTGAAATCATCTTCTATCCCCTTATTTTCTGTCAACAAGAGTGCAATCCATTTCCTAATATCTGAGTGATGTATTAGCCACCTGAGTGTCAAACTTGTTTTTCCTCATTTTCATGGGATATTTATGTCAAGATATGCCACACTTATTTCAATATAATTTACTGTGCAGTAGTGGTGTTTCCATGAATTAAAACCAAGGTACTGAACCACACCACCAAAGAGGAGTGGTGAAAGTACACTTCATCACAGGCCTACTGAAAAATGTTTTAATATATATTCAGAATAAGGGAGTACTACTGTAATTATTAAGAAGGAGCACTGACAGCAAACAACATGCAAAGTACTCTAAAAAATGAAATCCCTTAAACTCAGCAACTCTTTCTCTTAAAAAAAAAAAAAAATCATGCAGGCAGTATATTATAGGACTGGAAAGCCAAGAGGGGAGTAGACAAGGAAAGCTTGTGGAAATCTGAGAATACATTCAATCAGTGCTGTCCAGTGGAACTTTCTGTGATAATGGAAGTGTTCTACGATCTGCACTGTTTATTACAGTAGCCACTAGCCCCATGTGGCCATTAAGCACTTGAAATGAGGCTAGTACAACTGAGGAAACATATTTTTATTTCATGTTACTAGTTAAAATTTAAAGAGCCACATAGGGCTAATGGCTACCATTCTGGACTGTGCAGTATTGTATGGAGCTTGTATTCAGAACAGAAGCACAATATGAAACAAATTGTCAGGAGGAGAAAGTCTGAGGAATTCAATTCTTTAATATGCCAACATACTCAGGGCTTAAAAATAATTTAAGAACCACATCCTTCACCCCATCTACATCTTTTCAGTTCACCCAACCATCAATACACTCCAATGATATAAGATTTCCACCTCTCCTGTTGGCAAGTTAAAATTAATAATATGAAGAAAACCATTTAGTTCTTATACCATTATTTGTAATTTTGGAAGTAACAATGTGATAAATAAAAAGCCCAATCCAGGAAAAACTGACTGAATGATATGGGTTTTGGTGCAATAGGACACCAGGAAGCCAGTGTGCACATAGATGCTAGCTGGGCAGCAGAAAGGGCAACTGATGGTAACATGTGAACAGTCTCAAAATCCTATGGTGGGATGCTCAGTTTTATCTGATTTTGTATGCTTCACAAGTCATTTGTGATCCTCACTGGAGGTAATTAAAAGACTGTTCTGATGTACTAAGCAGAGAATATTACTCATCTAGACACCCAATTTTAAGTTCCCAACCACTGGGAGTAAGTCATAATAATCCCATAGGAAGTCAAAAGAAGAGAAAATCTCTATCATGAAGAAACTTTTGCAACTACAGCTTTATTAAATATACTCCATTTACCAAATGGAGTATATCCTCCAGAACTAATTTTTAATGATAAAGCAGTATTTAATCATGCACCCAGTTCTTTCTTCCTCTGTCTCTCTTTTCTTGTCAAGACAGACAATATCCTAAGAAAATACTGTCCAAGCACCTTGAAGTCAGGTTCCATTTCGTTTCAAGCAGTATATAATCCTATAGCTCAAAGAAGCCCCATTGTTTTTATGTCTAACTGCAGAATTTCATATAAATTTTCACACATTCATTTCAGCATTTTAAGTTTACAGCACACTAGATCATTGGAACGCTGTCTCATTCCCTCTTCCCAAAACACCACTTTATTTCCTTCGATTTGGAATTGATGGGAAAATTGTTGGAAGACTCTATTTATGCATAAACACATGGATGTTTTGTATCTCTCTGGACCAGAGAGAAAGCACAGTTGACTGAGCATGCTGCTGGGGCATGGATGTACTTTTATTCCAACCTTAATTCATTAAACCAATGAATCTTTTCAAGCATGCTTTCTAACCTCAAAGAAGAATTAAACCAATCCTTTAGAAGTTTTATGCTTAGCTTATAGCTTTACATGTATTCAAGTCCTAATTATTGTATGACTACTATATTTAATGACCTGTGGTCGGCACTTATAGTAGATGATTTAAATGCGTCAGTCTTACTCACTGATTACCAAAACCCTAAAGATATTACAAACTTCCATCAAGAAAGTGATAGATTATGCCCAATTCTCCACAAGTAAGATGACAAAGATGTTCCACCGCCCCTCATTTTTGGGAAAAGCAGGAGAGCTTATATTTTAGAAACCCTCTATACCTACCAGATAATTCTGCTCAGAAAGTTGTACCCTCCTTTCTCCCTAAAAACTATTGAGAATCCCTAGTCTATTTCACAACAGATTTCCCAAACTTGGGATTAATATTATAAATGTTAGCCAAATAGCTCTAGAAACACATTTTCATGTTGGCCAACTAACATGACAAAGATACTGGGCCATTCTTGAGATGTTAAATTTAAATTATCTCCAGAAATTATTGACAATATTATAAATCCTGATTTAATTCTTATGTAACATATACTAGGCTTTGCTCATTGTTACAATTTCCACTAATCTTTATATTAGTTGACGACACAAACAGCAAAAATCTGGTTGATGTGTATATGCACCCATTTGTACTCACACATATATTGACTTTGAAATTTGTACTTCATTTAAAATAGTATCAATTATAATGGCCTTTAAAAATCCAACAGATACATTACAAATCCTAGTGGATTGCTTGCTTTAAGAAAAAAATAATAATCTGGGTTGATGGTGAATCAAACAAAATTTATTTAGTAATAAGATGCCATGTAAATGATTCAGTTTTGTCTTGAAACTCCTCAGATGTTGCCAGAGGCTACATCAAAGTCACATTTAAGTCTTAAATATCTCAGATGCCTTGATGGAGATTTTCACTATAATAGTCCAACTACTCACCCTTAGTCAATAAAAACATTCATTTTATCACTTAATGTCCTCATGCTAATTCAATTATGTTTCTTATGTCATTCTACATTTTATACATAATGTGCTACTTTAGCATCTATACAGTTGAATTTTCTCTTGCATTCTTCTAGCAAATAATTCTTCATAATATTCAACAATTTGTTCTTTTTTTGCATTGATTACACTGAGCTTCCATTACTTCTTAAATTTTTCAAGAGAACAGAAAAAGACAAGAAGTTTTGGCATATTCATTCATCTCATTTTTAATCAATGGCCACGAAGAAAAACAAAGGGAAATTTCTATAAATTTAAGCCTGGTTCTTCGGGAGCATATTACAACAAACTTAAATCAATGAATTAAAACTGCCTCCTTCCATAGATCAGGCAAAAGTGGTGCTGGTAAATTGATCCCATCATCTTTGTAACAGATATACGAAGTATATCATCCCAGATGCAAAGGCCATTGCTGTTGTATTGCAAAGGTAATAGCTAAAAACTAAACCTTTCAAGTACCCACATCAAGAAGTGCCTGAGATGTTAAGAGGTTGTGTGACAGTTGGAGAAAGTAAACTGCACGGCACAGATTTTGAAATAAGGCTCACTGGTTTCCAATCTCAGGTCTGCTGTTGACTAGCGATACCACCTGGGGTGAGTTTCACCACCCCAGGGTCTCAGTTTCTTCATCTGTAAAATGGGGATCCTACCACTTATCTCATTAAAACTGAATTACTGTCATTATTACTGCAGTCCTAAATTTCAGAAAACTGTATAGAACTCATCATAGCCTGTATTATCAATGTGTTAAAAGTTATCATGAACATGGTTTTCATTTTGTTTTTTCAGAATCGAAGAACTTTTCATTTTAAAAAGGTATTTATTTGGTCAGGCGCAGTGGCTCACACCTATAATCACAGCACTTTGGGAGGCTGAGGTAGGTGGATCACGAGGTCAGGAGACTGAGACCATCCTGGCCAACATGGTGAAACCCTGTCTCTGCTAAAAATACAAAAATTAGCTGGACGTGGTGGCATGTGCCTGTAGTCTCAGCTTCTCGGGAGGCTGAGACAGGAGAATTGCTTAAACCTGGGAGGCAGAGGGTGCAGTGAGCCAAGATTGCACTACTGCACTCCAGCCTGGGTAACAGAGCGAGACTCTGTCTCAACAACAACAACAAAAGGTAGTTATTGCACATGAATGGCCACAGCTCAGAACTTTTAGGTCCACTTACATCATGTCTACTTGTGCTGCTTTTATTGCATAAGACAACCTATTGTGTCCAGTGGAAAACCATTTTGGATCCATTCCAATTACATGAGGTCTACTTCACTGTAAAAGTGTTCCTCCACTTCCGTCCAGAATCTAAGGAGATGGACTACCAATCATTTCTTTTCAATGGAGTATTGGCTGCTGGAACTGGCTGCGCCCATCCATTTTAAAATTATTTATCCCTGACCCACTCCAATGCCAATATTTTATTGTTTCTTTTGGTCTTTTCCTTCCTTTTTCTTCTTCAGAAATCCAAGAGAGTCAAAAGGGAAATTTCTCAGAACTGTTTTTTTTAACCCCCACTGAAAAATTCAGACTGCTATATTTGTAATCAATGACCCAAATCCAAAATAATCACATTTGCTTTTCATAATCAGAATTGCAAAAAGCTGCTCAGCTTTTTTGACTTCTTATAAAATGTTAGACTTCTCTTATGACAAAGAAATATGCAATTTTTGCACAGAAATGATTAACTTATGGTAAAATGCACTGAATGTCTTACTTTTAATAAAAAACTTCTTTCCCATTACTGAAAACGTATAGCTCTCTAACTTAAACCTGTAGTGATGAGTTCCCAACAGTATAGTGGCCAAGAAGAAACACATTTCAAAATTAAGTCAGGAAATCCACTCAGAATCCCTACCTTACCAGCTACCACAACCATTATCTCTTCGTTTGCTGAAAGGTCAACATTGGTTTGCCCAAGTTTACGAGTAAGTACTCCTCACTTTTACTTCTCCCTATAACTTCAGGGATTGCTTAGAAAAGGGTTGCTGGCATACAGCCAACTGAGTAAAATAGCTGTGGAGTCCAGAAACCAAAAGTGAATTCCAGACTTCCACATTAGACAGGATTACACGAAGAGTAAGGTTATATTTTTCAAGTGACATTTATAAGTCTTAATAATTGGTGTGACATAATATGCAACGAAAGGACAAAAGCTGGCACCAGCTTTATAACCAATAATCTTGGACTAAGAGCTCTGTTTATGAAGCAACATTGAAACTAAAAGTTGGGGTGCCCTACAGCTGAGAGCCAGACTATACCTGTGAAGCCTCTTCTTTAACCAGCATGTTATGAGAAAAAAAAAATCAGTCTTTAAGCACATTCACTAAGAGACAGTTTAGAAATGGCATTATCTATATTAATATCTAACAGGTAAATGCAGTAATAGGGTATTAAGTACAGAAATTACTAATTTCATACCAGCAACTCACCACAGCTAAACAGTAACTTCTAATTCGAAACAAACTTCATGGGTCCATCTTGTTGCCCACTTCTGTAAGCAGAGGTGACTACTCATACATGAAGCCACCTATGTTCATGGAAAACCAAACAGACCACAGGTAAAATATCTTTACAACAGCTCCTGGTAGCTGGATAAAATGGAACATCTCCCCAAAGCTAAATTAAAATAATCAGAACTCTATATTCTATTGTTTTAACTAAGTAGAATTTTCAGTATTCGTGAAAAAACCATTTAGATAAAATATTTGCCTACAAAACTGTGCTTTTCAAGTGTTATTTTGATGTAAAATTGAGTGTTTAAGGATGAAAATTCCCTCAAGCACTCTGAAATGATAGCACAGTTGACAGTGTCAAAAGCCATGCTGAGATCAAGGGAAATGCGAATGGAAGCAGTAGCAACTGCATTCATAAAGAGGTCATTTAAAACCTCTTTGCTATGATATAAACTAAAACATGACTAGAATCTCATCAAAGAAAAAGGAAAAAAAAAAAAGTTCAAGTATCCATCCTAAATTCCCAAGAAGAAAATCAGCCAAAAATTTCTAAAAGATTTGATGTCTAAGTGTCAATTCACTTGTCAGATTGCAAATAGCAGTAAATTTGCATTTTGTGGGTAGAAAAAGAAATGCAGTTTATCAATGAATTTCCAAAAGAAAGGAATCCCCTCATTTTCATATAGAAAGCAAACTTCACCATGTGCTAGCTCCTCAGTTGCAACTTCCTTTAATTTTTCTATTTAAAGTTATTCCTATATATTTCTGTAATGATCCCTAATGCCTTCACCTAATGTACAACTTGTTTTCTACAGCTTTTGAACCACAATCAAAGAAATTTTCTTTGATGGACTAGAATAGTCTGGAATGCCCATGGCTTCTCCCCTTCCTTGGACACTATATCATGTCACCAAGAAGCAGCTTTAAAGCTTGGAAACCTCTAGGAAAAAAAGGCCACATAAGATAGAAACTACATTCTTACAAGCTTCCACTTTTCTACTATTTGCATAGTCTGATTAAAATGCTCGGCCCTTGTCACCTTTTCTACTAACTATGGACAAGTTTACAATAGATATAAATGTCCTTTCATACTATTTACTATTGCAGGCATAATGTTGTTTTACCAGTGACTGTTAATTATTTTAGTATTAGTCATTGACTGGCACTTACACATTCATTAGATACCAATTATTAGAGCTTAGTTGGGAAGTTACAGTAGTTGACTTAACCAATGCCTTCTTACACACTTATGACTATGATCAGAATACTGCCAAATTCTGACGGTCCTAAAGACTCAGTGATGCACATTTAAAAAGGGAAAAGCTTTGCTAATATCTTCTGAATAAAATATTTTATTTATCAAGTATCATGTCTCATATAGTGCCTAAACCCTTTCATAACTGTCAGATGTGCCTTAAGATAAAGTCCTTCTTGTGTTTTTATGTAGTGTATGAGTGCATGTCCTTGCCTTCACCACAAGAGATTCTGATTCCTGGTGCCTATAATATACTTTATTTATTTATTTATTTGCTTACTGCTATGTTGCTGCTAATTATATAATATGAGTAACACTGGAGTGGAAATTTTTGTGTTACTACTGGACAGAATACAGATAGAAGTCTTCTTTCATAAGTCATATGTACTTTATTAACAAATAATAATCAACCCTACCTATCTAATCACAGTCAGAGACCAATTAATTGAAGAGTAATAATGAACTGGAAATTAAACTTTGGTATTATATTAGTTGTGCAGTTTGGACAAACACTTAAGACTCAATTCTTACGTGCAAAATACTCACTTCACAGGGTTCATAAGAGAGTCAAACAGGAAAAACAAGAAGTACCTAATAAAATGTGTGCAGCATAACAGGTATCAGTAAATATTAGTTATTTCCCTGTCCCCAAGTTGCTTCTAAAGTCACTACCATCTGGCTTTGGGCACTGATGATTCAGTGAAATTGCCCTAATTAAGGTACCCAATCATCTTGCCAATTGTCCATTTCTGTGGCACAATAATTTACTATTACTTGCCTTCATGAACATGTTTCTTTGGTTTCTAAGGCTCTTCCCCCTCACACTTGAACTTCCTGTCTTCTCACCACCCCTTATTCCTGAGGGATCCATCTACCTGCTTCTAGTCCCACAGCACATGGTACCTCTTGACGATTTCAGCCATCAATCTCCATTTCCATCTCTAACCTCTCTTCTGAGCTCAAGACCAAACTTGTAGTCTCATTATTTTCTCATTAAGTGAATAGGTATGTATGGTTTAAAATATAAGACTTCTAGTCTCTTCCTACAAGTATACAGGCAACTCGAATATCCAAAATCATCTGGATACTCATTCCCTTCTCTCTGCCTCACTACCCTTGCCTCCCTAAGCTTGTCTCTTCAGCACTCACAAGCCCAAGCTAGAATAACCAGAGGCACTCAACTTTAATCTCTTTTATTGCCCACATTAAACTGGTCACCAAGCACTTGGAGTCCACACACGTCCTTTCATCTCCACTTCCATTGCCTAATCCAAGGTCTTCATGCAAGTTACCTGGACCACCAAGGTAACCTCCATATCTCCTTCCCAGACTCCTTCCTTTCCCACCAACTTCCAATCCCATTGCTACACTGTTTACGGTTTAAACGAATACATGAACCACTTAAATAATGGCCCTTTCTTCTCCGTGGTTTCAGCTCCTAAGGCCAGCCCTTCTCAATCACCTGTTCAGCCCTGTCTCCAGACACAATTGACATTTGCCACCAATTATAATTCTCCTAAAGAACCAGCTCTCAACATGACCGGTTCCACTTTCTCTTTCAGATAAAGTATAATTGATCCTGCAAGCTTCGGCTCAAAGATTACATTCCCAGTTCACTCCTCAGTGCATAACACAGTTTATTGTGGCCCTTTTTAACACCCCTCCCTTACAGACTAAGCCAGAGATTTTGTCTTGATCATGCCCATAACAGGCATTTACCAAATATTGGCAGACTAACTTACATTCCTCTGTGTGGGCATGCACACGCAAACATGCACACATGCGAGCAGCAGGGCAAGGATGAGTTTGCCATATTTTCTATAATTACTAGGATTATTAGATGACAAAAAAGGGACTATAAACTTATAGCTGTTTCTCTCTACAAATGTATCTATAGAGAGGCAGATACACAAACCCCAACACTTATCACTTGTATTAAATACTGTACATGTAAAATAAAGGATGTAACCTCGGGTGGGTGTTGTTAATGAGAATTTATAAAAATCCGCTTAACTCTTAGGAGATAATAGCTAGATCATGTAGAAGTCAGATGAACACATGGCTGGGTGTAACTCAGTTGGGGTCAACTTGAGAGAGAGGTGGAGAACTTGGAGAATATCAAATGGGGTCATTTAAGCCAAATGTTTAAAGGATTATCAATAGATCTAGAATAAAGCTAATATTTAGATTAATTTGTTGAGAAGACAAAGTGGTATAATTACAAGTAGAAAACCTAATTACTGTCTTCAGCATATAAAATTTTACTACACAAGAAAGACTAAAAACCAGTTTTTCCTTGAGGAAAAAAGTGTCTTTGTTACTTACTCTGTAAACTCCCATAGAACCTGGTATTGAGACTTGCTTCAAATGTGTACTGAGAAGTAGAGGACAACAACAGAACTCTCATAAGAGGTACTTGGGCCAGATAATAAAGCCCAACTGAATGGTGAGCACGGATGGTTTGAAACTTCTCTGTATATCTTTAAGAGTAGAATAAATACCCATCTCTGAGGCTTCTGTTGTCCTTTCTGGAAGTGAAAGCCTATCCTGGCTGAAAGGTTGAAAGTTTCTTATAACGCAAGCTTCAAATCATCATGCATGCTTCCACTATAGGAATTTCAGGAAGAGAGAGATGCTGTATCAAGAGTGGATGTGAAGAATGATGTTTATTAATACTGAGGTTCTATTTCTGCATTTAGCTTGTTACAAAATGAAGAACCTGAATAAAAATACAATATGAGCAAAATATGGCATCAATTCAGAAACTTTTTTCTAAATTGACTAGGAAGCCAGCTCTTCCTAAAAGCATAAGAAAATAATTGCATTTCCCCGATTCACTTGTTATAAAAACTATTTTACCCTTTTTGCACAGAGTATAAAGATTCCAAAACACATAATATGATTACAAAATCAGAATGGTGATATTTCCATGAAGCATCATTGATTTCAAAGGAATCTCAGATGTCATAGAAATACCAATGATTAATCATGCTTAATTTTACTTATTGTTAATTTATGCAATCACATATTTATTTCACATACAGGGAAAGGAAAAATAATCTTGCAGTTCAAAGACTATTCCTCTTCACCTTCATTCGGTTTCTCAACATCTTCCCTTGTGTTGGCAAATTCTACCTGGCTCTAAGGATAGTTCCATTACTGCTGAGACAGTGGGTCTAAGTCTGTAAATGAGACTAAAAAAGGGGGGACAGTAACTTATTTTTAAGGATATTTAAGAGGACAGTCAACTGAAAAGGAAATTATTTCAGTTAAACAGAAGTAAAACAAATCCTCCATTATGGTCTGCTATACCCATAAAGAAGCAATTGGACATTTAAGAAACTTCATTAAATGAATTATGGATACCTGATCAGTTATAATTGGTATACCAGAAAAAACATAACACATAGAGACTACTTAGCAAACAGTAGCACTTCTATGTCATTTAAGGAAAAAAATAACATCCTAAATTAAAAGTGACAAAAGTACACGTTACACACTATTAGGAAGCCATGCTAAAGACAGATTGGTATGATCTGTTGCTTAATCATGAAACTGTGAGTAAAATACATTGATCTCAGTACAAGGAGTTAAAAACACCCAGTCAAATCTTTAAAATATCTTTGAAAATTATTGCAAATTCTCTTTTTGCCAAACTAGTCATTCATATATTATTATATCAAACAAAGTAACTAATATCTTTGCTTTTTAAAGATAAAATCTTCCTCCTCTGAATGTGGGATCCTTTATACACACTCACTTCTACATCCCCAATTATGAACGTGCTTGCTATGCCCAAAATATACTAGTTATTCACTACCTCCATAACTGTGGGATTCTAAAACTACCACAATTAGGAACAACCAAATAGACTAAAATGTGTGGAAGATCAAACTATTCTTGGCAACTGACACAGGATTTTTTTCAGTGACAGACATTTCTTTACAAGCGCATAAACTTAATAGCACCCTTTAATGGTTTCAGTGAGTATAAAAATGAAGAAAAAGATCTACTTATGAAGAACAGGCACCTTCAACCGGTGATGAAAATGGAACTTCTTTAATTGAGAAAACCACCGCAGTAGTTTTTGGATATGCTATCAATATCCACATGTGTTAGAGAAGTCTCTGAAAATGGCTAGCTATCATTGTCCAGATGCCTTTTTCATACACTGACAATGGGTTGATAAACCCCATAATTATTTCTCTTTCCCTTAATGCCCTATTTTCATTATTTGTTAGAAAAGAGATACATTAATAAATTTCTTACTTTTAGACTCACAGAATTCTAAAATGAGAAGCATACTACAGATTATTTGGTTCAATCAATGAGTGGAGCCCAAAGCTGCAGTAACTTTTCCAACACCACATCCAGGGAGGCCTCTGCAGAACAGAGACTGGAAATCTTGGCCCTGGTTTCTGCTGTGGGGCTTTTCTCCAGGTTACAAAAGCCTGGAAAAAATCCTATGGAAAATTCCTAATGGGATTAAAATTAGTTGGAATGAGGTCCAATGTGACAAAAGGAGATGGTCAGTATATGAAAAGAGCATATGGAGGATGATGGCTAACCATTTTCCAAGTTTGATGAAAACACTCATGAAGACATTTCTGAACTTTGTCTAAGATGTAAGTATCACCTACTTCTCTGATTGGAAAGGGCATTGTGTGTAAAAATAACACCAGAGACAAGGTAACATTACCTCATAAACACATCTGTGAGAAGCTACACAATTTATTCCATTCATTCATTTGTTCATTTCAAATATTTATTGAGGATATAATACTGGCTAGGCACCAATTTAGCTGTGGAAATATAGTGATCAAAAACTCATCTACCACTCATTGGGTATGAAATACAATGAAGTTTTTTAAACATGTAAATGTTAGTCCAGCCACTCACTACTTTTATAAAAATATAGCACAAAGGTCATAATTTCACATAATTTCCTTTAAAGTATCTTACTCTGTTTGAATAGTATTTTAGTCATAAAATCGGTATCTTTATACAACACATGCTTCTAACTCATTCATAACACCCTATTTTAAACAACATTTAAGACAACAAATTTCCAGTATATAAGAACAGAAGTTTCCTCCAATGTAGTTTAACTTATATTGTTGATTGGGAAAAAAACATTTTTCCACACAGATCCTACATACATTTATTGGTTGACAGATGCAATACACATTTTTTAAAGTACATAAACCAATTTGGTTACTTATTATCTGTTTTGTCTTTGCTTTTATTCATTCTTCCATTGTCTTATATGTCCTAAACCTTCCACCAAAAACAGTACCACTGGGATTTAAATGAGGTTCACTAATTTTTACAGGTTTTTTTGTATTTTAACTACTCCAGAATTTTATGACTGACATTAAGCTATGACAGCTTTGTATATTTCTCAGAAAGCTGAAAGAAAATAAAATTTTACCATTTCTCTGCTATCAACAAGGGTAGAATCCCATCGTAATTACTGAGTGAACACAAGTTGAGGCCAAATATTTCCTTGTCCAGAAAGAAATTTGTAAATCTATGTCTCCCTTAATAAGTCTTAGTGATGCAAATTGCCTATTTATTCTTTTGAGATTTGTATCAAGTGGATCTGTCATTAAGAAAGGAAAGGGAAATATATTTTACTGAATTCAGAAGAGTGTTTATTCACAGAGTAAGGATTTAGGAAGGTGAGCCACATCGTGCAAAGCCATGGGATTATCTATTTTCTCCTCTAACACAAGTAAAGAACTAGAGACCAATACAATGAGAACTCCAGAAACTTTCTAACTTCTCAATGTTTGCTTTTGTGCTCAGTACCTGCCAGGTTTCTAGGACAGTAAGACCCAAGTTTGTAAAATGCAGGATCTGAACCTCCTTCTATAAAGAAGCAGGGATAAACTATTATCCTTTTTGCAGCATGGCTTGTTTGGAGGAAGAAGCCCAAAGTAACACAAGTAGAGACATAGCCCAAAGCAACACAAGAGACACAGCGTGGCCGAGTTGATTTTATGCCAGAAATGCAACACTACAAAAATTATTAAGTGTAATTTACCACATCAAAAGATTAAAGGTAAAATAAGGACATATTCTCAATATATGCAGAAAAATCATTTGGCCAAATTCTATACAAACTTATAATTTAAAAACCAAACACTTCATAGCATACTCAAAAAAGGGAGGTCCTTCACTAGATAAGAAATGCCCATGAAAAAACTACAGCAAATCTTGGTGGCTGAATATCAGCAAAATCTCATTTAAAATCAGAAACAAGACAACAGTGGCAAAAACCAAACTGTCATTTACAGAGGATGTAATGTGTACAAAGGAAATCCCAAAGAATATGCCCCAAAACATGTATTTACAGTTTTTTTCAAAAGCAGGGAACAATAAATGAAAAAAATCAAGATCTGCCAGTAAGAGAGCCAGCAGGGTGGAGATGGAATTAGGAAATTCAGGTAGCTTCAATAGTACTGCTAAGGTTCTAGTTTTTTAAACTGAGCAGTGAAGTGAGAGGTATATATTTTATTATTTCTTACAGCTTACATGTATTACATGTATTTTTGTAATCAACAAGCATTTCACTATTTAAATCACTTAAGCCACACGTTTAGGTACATGTGCCCAACCACGAGCTTCTTTGAGGTTGGGAACAAATCTCAACATGAGTGGTAAGTGGAGTCTGGCTTGCTGGAGGTGTTCTGTACATGCTTGTTACAATATTAAGTGATGGAGGAGCCTACCAAGTAGAACAAGGGCATGAGCTGCCACAGTCTTTACACTTGTTCTCCCTCTGTCTAGAACAGTCTGCCACCCTCTCTTCATTACCTTACACCATCCAAACCCTTTCATCCTGGCCAAGCCCTTCCCATCCATCACTTCTCCATGTTCATGCCTCTTGCTCTGGGGGATCCCTCTGTGGTCAGCCCTCCCCACCCACCCGCCTGGATTAAGCACCTCCACAATCTCCCATCCCCGGCCCAGCACACACAGCTAACAGAAACCATCTCAGATTAATATCTGGGGATCTACATTTTCAACATTTCTAGGAAATTTCTGAGTTCAAGAAAGCTGTAAGACCTCTGCTACACTAAGTTTAGAACACAGGAACGGCATCCATTTTGTTCTGTGGTAGCCTGTCTCGCAGGCAGTAGACACCATCCATCACCTGAATGAAAGAATGTATGCAGTTTACCATGTACTATTTAGTCTTTTTGTCCTCTACTGTCACTTGCAAGTAAATAAGTATTGGTTGATATCGAAGGCAAGAAAAGTTATTAGGAAAAATATAAAACTGAAAAGTTGATTAATTTTTAAAACTGAACAATGCACCACCAGTAGAGAGGACTGCAGTTTGAAAACTAGCATGCTATGGGGCTCTTAAAATTGCCAGTTAATTTCTTGAGGTATCTATGGCCCATTCATACATCTAACGGCTAAATGGCGGCTCTTCTTGTGACATTACCTTTTCCTAATTCACTAGAAACACCAACTGCCATTTGTGTTCAAAGCCCTTATAAAGCATGTTACCCAAATTGGAAATAATCTGAATTAATGTTACCTTAAAAATTCCTTTATGCTCTTTAACATGTCTTCTTGATGAAAAGTAGTCTATCTAAAATATTACTATTTTTAAGTAAGTAATCAGTTTGATCCTCTTTCCTAACATTTATAGTTTAAAGATTTTTGTTTCATTTCTTCTAACTCCTACTCCTAGTTGTTCCCATAATAGGACCACATATTTTATACCCTGGGTTTGACCATGTCCAGAGCCTTTCATATATGAAAGAGGAAGCAGCTGAACCATGTTTCACAGGCGTTTGTCTTTTCTCATTTAAAGAAAAACACACCGGGAACCTCTTAAAAGGATTTCTATGGCATCATCAGTTCTTGATAAAGTTCAGAGGTGAGTAACGTCCTCATGCAAATACTCTGCCTTTACTCACAGATTGATCACGCTTCAATCAGCCACTGTTGCCTCTATATCCTTAACACCTGAATTGAAATGTCAGGAGAAAAACATTCTCATATTTTGTTCCATAATTTTATCTGAGTAATTCTGAGAAAATATCTCCCATTATTTCCCTGACTCCTGAATTTTCTAATTCTGTTCCCTGAAGATAAAGGTCACTCTTTTCTATTGCCCATAAGCATATTCCGTTACACTTCAGAGTTAAGTCATATTTCATATATGACCTACTTCCTTCTAGTGCTTATAAAAATTGTTAAACTTGATTCCTTCATTAATCCATTAATTTCATTCATTCATGAATTCGTTAAATAATGTAATGCACCTATTACATGCCAAGCAAAAGTCTGGGCACTGAGAAGTCAAAGAAAAAGATAAAAGTCCCTGCACTCAAGCAGCTAATATATTTTAGTGGGAAAAAAAAAAAACCATTTATTTCTTTTTCTCCATCCTTTAAGTACTTTCTTCTTTCCTATCATCCTGTCAATGTTTTCCTATAGGTAGTTCTTTAGGCTCTTGAACTACATCTATTCCAAATGTACTTTGAATGCCTCTTAATAGCTTCCTAAGGCATTTTCCTTGCCATGAATCCTAAGAGGTAATGGTACCTTCACTTCTTTATATTACGCAATTTATCACTGCCCTTTTCTTCTTGTAACACCACCTTTTCCTTTCCAAAATGGATCACTATGTTTAAACACCTTTCTTATTTTATACTCAATTATAAAGTTGCTTAAAAGACAGTGTCTTGCCCTCTTATTTAAATATTCTGCTTTGAAATATTCTCATCAATTTTCTCTCCTGCGTTAAGGTTTTCTCCCAACATTAGTCTTCAGATAGCTTTCATTTTTGTTGAGGATACATGTATCAATCTCATGTTTTTCTGTATTTCTTATCCATTAACATGCCTTTTTCAGTCCTTATTTCTTAGCAATAAAAATATCTACTACTGACTACATGCCAAATATTGCTCTAATGTGATATCTGCTCTACATGATACTGAATTTAATCCTTACAACCCTTTAGAGAGAAGTAGCATTATCCTCATTTTTCAGAGGAGGAAACCTAAGACAGAGTGATGGTGTAACTTGCTAACTAAAGACAGTCACAATTTGTATACAAGTGGTTCCGCCTCCGAGTCTCTGCCTTCCCTTACCCATTATGCTATGCTGCCTCTACAATGAAGAGGAAAAGTCAACTCACCTTTTCTCATCTCATGTACTGCAAGAAAATCTTTTCGCTCCAAACATCTACTCTGATGTTATTGGGGGGATAACAGTTTAAATAAGCAGTCTAGTTTCCCAAAGGTACACAATCTTTCTTCTATAAAACTTAATAGAGACTGGGCACAGTGGCTCACACCTGTAATCTTAGCACTTTGGTAGGCCAAGGGAGATGGATCTCTTGAGCCCAGGAATTCAAGACCAGCCAGGGCAACATGGCAAGACCCTGTCTCTACAAAAAAATAAGCCAGGCATGGTGGCAAGCACCTAAGTCCCAGCTACTCGGGAGACTGAGACACGAGAACAACCTGAGCCCAGAAGTGAAGGTTGCAATGAGCCATGATCCCACCACTGCACTCCAGTCTCAGGGACAGAGTGAGACCTTGTCTCAAAAAAAAAAAAAAAAAAAAAAAAACCTTCACAGAAAACACTGCCAGCCTATGGTATGGAATTCAACACATTGATACTAATTGATTTTAAGGCTGCCAAAAAAGAAACTCAACAGCTGAATATACTTACCTATTAATCTCTCTCCTTTAGTTTGGTGTTTACCTTATCTGTTTTTAAGCTTACCATTATTTCTCCAGCATTACTTGGTTTTTCTTTTTCTTGGGGCCTACATGTTATCAGGAAATTATATATAACTCTGCTTCTCCTCCAGACTATCCCCTACAGAGGCCTACGCAGGCTACACCTTGGTTTCTTCCACTTCCCTCTCCACTGCTGCTTTTGGTTTTGAGTTGTTGCTCCTTCTGCCTGCCCCCACCCCGTTCAGCAATGCTTATTAATCACATGCCTGGACCAGGTGGCATATAAAACACTGAATGGATGGGAGAGTTGAAATAAATATCCTGTGTTACTAGCACCCCAACTCCTAGTCAAGTCATGAGCAAATACTCACAAAATCCCTGACACTGTGCTCTTATGGCATCCCCCTTGGTCCCTATTAATGGCAGGTAACTGGCTCCCCACTTTGTCTCTAGTAGTTTCCCCAAATCCCCATAACTCCAATTTATACCCCAAATGTGTCCCGGACAATCTAAACTGCTGAAGCACACTATCATGGACCATTTACAGTACTAATTCTGATAGTTATCTTCTAAATAAAATGTTTAAAAGCTATATCTTTGTTGTGTGCAGCAATGATAGTCCGGCCAGTATTTCCCAGTTTTTTAACAAATATTTCCTTAAAAATAAATAATACTCCTAAAGTGTTCCTGAATAAAAGTATTGGTTTGTTTTATTTGACTTAACTGAAAACCTTTTTATTCTAGCGATTTTATAATCAAGACTTCCACAATAAAAATCTGTAGTTGATCTCTTACCGACTTCTTCAAGAAAACTTTTCTCAATGCTAAGTAGACCCTTAAATGTTATTTTCTTTCTTCTTTCCCTCAGTCTCTGTTTCTCCTGCTGACACCTTAACCATCTCAGTCTTCTTATAAGGTGTAGGGTATTTGAGACCTACCAGGCTGTGTGGTAAGAGTGAAACCTGTAGGCAATTAAACATTTGAGCCCCTTCCTGGCATGTAGTAAAAAAATAAGTTTAAGATCGTTTGAGGATCACAACATGAAGGTGGGAACTCTAAGGATCACAGGTTCCTGAAAACACTTGCTCAACATTACTGATAATAGTATTAGTAGAACCAAACCCCAAAGTCATTTTAGTGATCTTTGTTTTGCAAAATAGCGATCAATGAAAAATAAGTGGCTTTTGAGTAATTCGAAATGGCATTGATTTCTGTGGCAATGTCTGATCCCTGACATTGCCAGTCTTATTTTTGCTAGTTATTCAAATTAGATTTGATAAGTCCATCTAAAGTTTCCCTCTTCTGGAGAAAGGTGATGGTTATATAGTTCAAATTTCCCACTTTTACTGAAGAAATGCCAAAACTTCCATTTCACACTTCCACAGCACAACTTAGAAATTCCCCCCTTCATTCAGCCTACAGTGGCAGGGATCAGACAAACAGGGTGCAAATGTACAAGAGCGTGTCTGCTCCAGAATCAGAGAGGCATCCCTTTACAGCCCGGTGCTGTTTCTAAGAGAACATCTATACCAACAGAAAATAATCACAGCTGGATACAAACTACTACCATTTGCAGTTGAAGAAAAATCCAACGTGCTCGCTTTTCTTCTATTGTAACGTGATATATTAGCACAGTAATTTCATTTGTACACAAGAAAATCTTATACAAGTAAAAGACACTGTTTTAGGGTACACATGGAAAGTTATGTTTTGTTTCGGAGATAAACTTCTGTCATCTGAGTATCAGAGCCTCTACCTGTAATAAGTGAGATACAATTTCCACATGAGGTGTAATCAAATCCTTAGAAACACATTTTTAGTTCACCTGCGTTTTCTCAGGTGTACCAGCTTCTCTCCAATTGAGCATTTAAGCTTCAGTAATTTCTCAGTTCAGGCACTTCCTTTTTCATACCCTACTTTCTGTGTCTTTCAATTATACTTTCTATTTCCAGGATATCTGATATGATTCTCTCAGAAGAGAACAATATTTTTCTTTATAAAAATTATGTCAGAGAGAGAGAGAGAGAGAGACTGATTTACTCTGAAGTCTCCATTCATTAGCAGTTCTGATTGCTATAATAGGTGTCCTTTTAAACAATCTGGCACTTATTCATTTAACAACCAATAAGCACCTGCTATAGGCTAACTACTTTCCTAGGTGCTGGGATTATACAGGTAAAGTGAACAAGAGTCGTGCCTTCAAGGAGCAATCAGTCTAGTAGGGGAGTCAGATTCATAAATAAATGAATAAAATATGGTGTCATGAGTGCCATATGAGAGGTTGGCCTAATACAGATGCCCCATGGAGAGAGCAACTCATTCTGTCTGCCTAAAAATGGATGTTTTATCTCAAAGACATGGGAACTGGTTCATCAAGTATGAATAAAAGTCATCAGGTGAAAAATAAAAGGATAGTCCCAGAAGAGGAAATAGCATATGCAAGGCAATGAAGTTGCAGAAGAATACAATGTGCTCAGGGCATGATGAGTCACTTCGTATGATTTTGGGTCAGTGTGCATAAGACAGACTGTTAAGAGAAGAGGTCAAAAAGGGAGATTGAGCCAATAGACAAAGGAAGAGTGATTCAAACATTCTGAGTAATGTAGTGGCTACTGGACCTATATTTCTGAAAGATAATTTTGGCAATAATTATCACTGAACAGGAGGGATAAATGACGGAAGACAGACCCACTACAAACTGGAGTTTGTGCATGTGAATTAAAAATACAAAAGACAGAAGAATGAAAATAGTGCTAAGGCGTCCTGCTACTAGCAGGTCCTAAAATAGCTGATAAACCCATACTTCTCCTTCACCGTAAGAGTAGTTTTCTAATTTTGAGGCTCATAGCTTTAAAAAAAACCAATGCTTCTCAAATTGAATGGATATAGGAATCATCTGGGCATCTTGTCAAAATGCAGATTCTTACTCAGTATCACTTGAGAAAGAGGAGAGCTGAGATTATACATTTCTAACAAGCTCCCAGGAAATGCCAATGCTATCAGCCCATGAACCAAACTTTGAGTAGCATGTCATAATGAGTCAGTTAGATTGCTGCCCTTTCTCAAGAAATAACTTCACAATGAAAACTGAACACTTGGACATCACTGTTGATTGGATGGGTGTAAGGAAGCATGTATGTTTGTTGTCTAATACCACTTAAGAAGTGATAGGATACACTGGCTAAGCATTGGCAGTGAATGAAAAGAGACTATGGTCACCTCTCATAGCAGGTGTAGCGCCCTCAATGCCAGAGTATCCATCTTGTAAACAAAAGTTATCAACAGTTGCCATTTAAAATCTCTAAGTGGTTCCAGTAATCATATCAAAGTTCATTTTCAGATTTATCTGGCCATTTCTGACAGAAGTAAAAAGTATCGGCCAGGCGCTGTGGCTCACGCCTGTAATCTCAGCACTTTGAGAGACCAAGGCAAGTGGATCACAAGCTCAGGAGTTCAAGACCAGACTGGTCAAGATGGTGAAACCCCGTCTCTACTAAAAATACAAAAATTAGCCTGGCCTCGTGGCGGGTGCCTGTAATTCCAGCTATTCGGGAGGCTGAGGCAGGGAGAATCGCTTGAACCCGGGAAGCGGAGGTTGCAGTGAGCTGAGATCGCCCCCATTGCACTCCAGCCTGGGCGACAGAGCAAGGCTCCATCTCAAAAAACAGTAACTGAAAGTATATGTTCCTAGCAGAGATGATCTTTAATGACTGCTACTATAGTAATGCAGTTTTTTGTTTGTTTGTTTGTTTGTTTTTTGAGACAGAGTCTCACTCTGTCGCCCAGGCTGGAGTGCAGTGGCCGGATTTCAGCTCACTGCAAGCTCCGCCTCCCAGGTTTACGCCATTCTCCTGCCTCAGCCTCCCGAGTAGGTGGGACTACAGGCGCCCGCCTCCTCGCCCGGCTAGTGTTTTTGTTTTTGTTTTTGTTTTTGTTTTTTGTATTTTTTAGTAGAGACGGGGTTTCACCGGGTTAGCCAGGATGGTCTTGATCTCCCGACCTCGTGATCCGGCCGTCTCAGCCTCCCACAGTGCTGGGATTACAGGCTTGAGCCACTGTGCCCAGCCTAGTAATGCAGTTTTAATGTTAAATGGCTTGGTTACTGCCCAGAATATATGGCATTAAACAGAAGGTCTTCATTTAGTTTATCATTTCGAATTTTGTATATTGACCCTCTAACTAGAGCAGAACTATCTGTAAGGATGACATCTCTATAGTTCTCTGAAACAGTCAACATCACCTACCAGAAATGTAATGCAGGAGGAGGACGTGAACAATATATCTTGATTCTGAATGCTTTACTTTACTTCTAAGGGAGCAACTTTACCTGGATTTCAAGTTTTCCTTTCATCATTTTCCTGGTGCACGGTGACACAGATGGTGTGAGGTAATTTTATGCACTACATCTAAAAGCACCCGTTCCCCTTTTCATTGACCAATCCATGCTGCTTCACACAAAGGAGACATATTGGTGATTTATCTGGTGTAGTACAAATCAAGACTAAACAAAAGCAATTCATTCCAAATCAGGACCTAGCCCTGAGCTGGAGAAACTGAGATGTCCCTTGATTGTTGCAAAAGCAATCACCGTTTTTCTATCTTGGATTTCCTCCCTCCTCCACTAAAAATAGTGGGAAAAAATATTAAAAGAGCTGTGAAAGGGAGAAGTTGCGGAGTGGCAAGCATTTCTGTCTTACGTATCATTTGATCTAAACTCCTTTAAGAAATAACAGCAGTGGAAAAAAAAAAAAAAATCCCCTTAAAATAGAGAGTACTAAAAAGCATTCATTTAAGCTTGCAAAATTTTGTCCTAACCTAAAATAAATTTGCTACATTTTCATGTAATTTATTTGCAATTGAACACTTTAAGTAACATTACATGATATCAACTGCTTGCCTGAAAACTTGTGAAGTTTTGCTGGTATATAGTAATACTTTACTAAGATGTTTCAGAACATAAAAAGCAAAATCAATGCTGGAAAAAAAAATGTTCTTTTTGTTCTAGGGTCTGTGTTTGGAAAATATTGCCATGTAGCATTTATGGTAACAGCTGTACGGTTAAACTTTAGGCACAAACTGAACTGCAGAGGATCTGCTGCATAAATAAAATCCCCATGGCAACTAAATGTGCTACTAGATAACAGAGAAAAAAGGATTTATGTGTTTGCTGAGCTGTCTTGCCCTAAAGGAATTCTCCAGGCAAACGCAGGCCACCTGCCACATGTTATATTAAGCTCAGCCTTCTGGACTTATTTTCAAATCCACAGCAAAAAGGTCCAACTACTTTTATTTGGAAGTTTCATTGTTCTTTATTCCCAGTCCCTCCAAAAATAAACAATTCATTTTTCAACTTGCCTGCTATATTTTGCCCTGGATACAAAAGATAATTAATGAATTTGTTTGTGCTCCTAAACATTTTGTTGATCTTACTGAAATAACAAGCGTATTTATAACAAGAAAGTTGTTTTAATTTGTAGATAGAACTTGCCTATCCCATATAAGGCAGAGCGTATAGAAAAAGCACAGTGGTTGATGAGGATAATTAGAAGATTACCATGAAAGAATATAACCATAAAGATAAACATTTTCTCTAAATTTATTGTGAAAAATATGTAGAGTTCTTCCTTCCTGAAGGAGAATAGGGCTATAAAATATTCTAGAATTCTGTTATAGTATTATTAAATCAATTAACTTTAAAATAATTACTTAAAATGTTTCCTTTTTTCCTTTTAAGTATACTTTCCCACCTCCAATCCCCATCATAGCTAAAGATACTACTGCACATTTATATTAATGTTGATAATATTGCAATATTATATAATAATATTAAAGTATTTTTGAGTATATGAAAATACAATGTGATATATACTATTTGAACTGAGAGAGGGGAAAAGAGACAAAAATTATGTGACAGTCATTCAACATAATTCCCTACAAGAAAAGAGAGAACTAAACAGGACATATGCTCCCCCAAACTTGAGATTTACTTTAACTTATGTGAACATTGACCTTGATGAAATAATGGAAGAGTACTCACTCACCTGTGAATAATTATAACTATTATCTATTCCTCAATACTGCCTAAATTGTAGAGAGAGAATAAATTTAAGCTTTGTCTGTGTTGGTTAATATGGAAGTGAAAGGGAAAAATGAGTCACTGACACACAAAAATGTCAAAGAAGATTTTGACAGTAAATAATCAATTTGCTGCTTTCATTTACTTCTGGTGATATGCATTCATTATGACAAAAATTATTTCCAGGTATTTACTAATACCAACAGAAATATCAATTATGACTTTACTAAGTAAAAGATACAAATTTCTATTAAATAAGTTTACAATTTCAGTAAGATCTTTGTTCTGTCTCAGAAATGTATGGCCTGTTACAGGTAGATTTCCACACTGGCATCTAAGGAACAAGCAAGTCTTCAGAAAGGCTCTTGATTGTTGCAAAACAAAAATTGGCTATTCTGCAATACAATCAAACCTAAACCACCATAGCAAGACACACCATTAACACTGAACTCTGGCTTCCACAGAACAACTCTTGCCATCCCAGCTAATGTAAACATCTCAGCAGCAAGGTTATTTCTCTGTCATGAGAGTAGATACTTATTAGGAATAGCAAGTGACACCTTCAGCAGAGGCAGAGTCCTCAGGTATGCTTCCCAGCAGTCAGTTTCTGGTAAGTCTATAAGTACAGCCATTGCTCTCAAATAGAGTTTGACTATGATCCCCAGTCAACTCCCCTCTAGCCATGAATCTCCCTCCTCCCCAGATTACTATATAAAAATAATGCTGAAGAGAGGCTTTTAAATGTCCCCACAACCAAATGATAAATGTATGAAGTGATGGTCATGCTAAATACCCTGATTGGATGATTATACAGCATATATGTACGAAACTATCAAATTGTACCCCCACAAATGTGTACAACTATACTGTGTCAAAAGTTTTAAATAATGCTGTAATACTAATGGATTAGAGAGGAATGTATATAAATTATAAAGAAAGAACATGCTTTTTGTGTGACATTCTATTACAAAGCAATGATCTATTCAAACCTTCTAAAATATTTCTTAATACTTATTAATAAATAAATAAATTACTTAATATTTATTAATACCACAGATCCTACACCAAAATACCACTTTTCTTCCTGGGCATATGGTTGGACTACATGTTGCAGCTTGCCTTGAAATTGAATGTGACCATGTGACTGAGTTCCAGCAGACAGAATATGAGCAGAAGTGGTTGTGTGCTGCTTCTAGGTCTGGACCATTATAAGCTTCTCCAGGTGACCCACGTGATGAGTGGGTGGGGAGGGGATAACAGGCACCACTCAAGAGCGATTCTGCCATTCTAGAAGCCTGGCACAACTTTTGTCAGTTTGGATAAGCAGTAAATTCATGTCCACCAGGAACATTCATGTGGGAAAATTCTGAAAATAAAAAACTCTTGTGTCAAGCTATCAAAATTTTAGGGTTAAAGCAGCAAGCATTGGTGTAATATAGCACTTATCTTAATAATGTCTTATAAGTTATTTAATAGGAAGAAATGCATAAGCACTGTATCAATTAAAGGAGGTTAAATATATATACATACGTCTATATTTCAAAAGTAAACTTACTTAAATTTGATTCCAATTTGAATTACAACACATGCTCATCCTGAAGTTTTGGGGAAGTTATGCAAATTAGCACATACAACATTCCTAAGCAAGATTAGCTCTTGTTATAAAATGAATCAAGGGTAGCTTCGCAAAGAACAGAAAGTAGCATGTTTACTGTTTAACTTCTAAATTATCAGCTAATTATGTAGGGAGCTAGTTCAGTAAAATATTGAGATATAAACCCTTTGTGACCCAACTGGGAAACTGCTCTCACTGAGAAGAGTGGCATTTTGAGTGATTTCCTCCAAAAAGCCACTAAAAAGCACCCAAGTAGCTTACAATAGATTTTAAAGCTGATTCTTTTCTTTTTTTAAGATAAACGACAGTTTGGACGAGGCTCCCATCTGTGTATTGCAAATAATGGATACAGAAACATGATTGTTGAAGTACTTGTGAGGGACCTTGGAGTCTCCTAAAATATGGAGTTCTGTTTTCTAGAAAAGACATTTTAAAGTCTACAAAATAGACTTTTATTTACAAATCAAGGATCTATCATGGAGATTTCTCCCTAGCAGTGATGTGGGCCAAATCATCAGATAGATGCAGGTCACCTTCATAGAATTTTCCATATGTGTTTTTCTTATAAACCACTGTTCATGGAAACCAAAGTCTATCCAAACAAATCCCTGATGGATTGCATATATGACCAAGATACAGTGATGACCATCTTACAGAAAAACAATGAACAAATATGGAAGTTATGTTTATATTTAGGTAACACCTATGGATGATTTCTATCTAAATAGTATGCATTTCTAGGTGCTTTTCTTTACTCAATGTCTCCAGTTAAGGTGTAACACCTTCTAGGACACACACAGTCCTTTTCATAATCACATCATTTTACCCTACCAAAAAAGTTGGTGACCAATCATAATCTCAGACTCAGAAAAGATGTCTTATGACACCAGCATTATATGCTCACCTTGTGAATTTTTAAACAAATACACAGTTACACACACTGAGCAAAAGCATGACTGGGTACATGACCTCTCTTTCTCCACTGACAAACCTCTGGGAAGACTAGCGTGAACTCACTGCACATACCTCCTTCCTAATCCTTACTTCCTTAAACCTTTGAAACCTAGTTTCTAATCCTTCCACTGTGTTGAAATGTTTTTCTCAAAAGTCCCAAATCACCCACCAACTATCAAAGTGAACAGCCTTCTTTTGGTCCACAGTCTACAGGACCTCCCTCCAATCCCTTTCTGATATTAACCTTTTCCTTACTATGCTTAAAGCACTCAGAACAAAGACTGGCTCGTGATAAGCACTCAGTAATGTTAGTGATGTTACAATTATTATTTGTTCTTGAGATTCTATTCTATCATGTCTTCCTTAGAACAGGAATCTTTTTCTTCCATCCTATTTGGTTTGTTGTGGTCATGAACTTCTCCTTCTCCCATCTTCTGAAGTCAACTTTTCCACAGCCCATTTCCTCAGGCTGCTTTTCATTTTTATTATACATTTTTGCATCTTTTAGTTATAGCATTATAATCCACCCAAAAACATATAAACTCTCTAGATATTGCATATTCTATTGTTGACGCTTCTTTTATATTAGAAGCTGCTGTTTAATTTCTTGACTTATAAGCCTTCTTGATTTCTCTTCAGCTACTATAAATGTCAAACTGGATCTTGTCAGTAAGCAGAGTTTAACGTGACCACCACATATAAGGCAAGCCCACAATATCCCTGCTCAAAATTCTCATTGCTGCAGCATTAAGTAAATGGAAGGCTCAGACAGAGAAGATTGTTCTCATCTGTTGATTGCATTTATGTGCTTGCATTTCTCAGTTATTACTGATGACTCCTAAAAGAAGCACTCTTTCAGTAACCCACGAAGTTTGTCAAATACCCAAGTCTCTCATAAGGCAGTAACCTTAAAACATATTACTGTCTCACAGATTCTCAGCAGCACAGCATCATTCTGCTTGAATCCATATGCATTTGGTTTTAAATGACTTTCAGCACATGAATCCCAGGAAGCAGAAGAATGTTATGCTGCATAACATTAAAAAGTTAGGAAATAGGCCGGGCATGGTAGTTCACACCTATAATCCTAGCACTTTGGGAGGCCAAGGTGGGTGGATCACTTGAGGCCAGGAGTTTGACACCAATCTGGCCAACACGGTAAAACCACATCTTTACTAAAAATACAAAAATTAGTCAGGTGTGGTAGCACCTGCCTGTAATCCCACTTACTTGGGAGGCTGAGTCACAAGAATCGCTTGAACCCAGGAGGCAGAGGTTGCAGCGAGTCAATATCATGCCACTGCACTCCAGCCTGGCCAATAGAACAAGACCGTCTCAATTAAAAAACATTTAATGAACTGTGCAGGTCTTCAATAATGTATTTTTTTTAATGATGCAAAGTAAATTCAAACTAACCCATCTCTTTTATTTTGGAAAACCCGTGTGTTAATAATGGAATATTAAGGCAACAATGGAATAGAGTTCCTGGGGATATAAATTATAAAGTGAGTTGGTTTGCTTTGTGAATTACTGTAGCAAATTTAATCCAAGATGATAAGAGGGCTATTTTAAAAATAATTCCAGCTTCTTCTTTGTAAAAGCCTGGATTCTTATAAAGCAACTGTGCCAGTTATTAAGCTATTGTTATCAGCCTCAAAATCACCGTTCTATGCTCTGCCCTAGATGCTGGGGCTGAGACTTGGCCAACTACCTCTGAGCCCAGTGAGCGGCTCCCTATTAGGCTCTGCTGTAGGGGGGCATTCAGGGAGACTGCATGGCTGACAGGAGGAAGGGCCTTGCTCCCTTCCGGCTTTCTGCCTGGCTCAGTGAGTATCACCCCAGCAGTTTCTTCTCCCCAACAGTGGCAGAGCCTTCCAACGGCAGCAACTGATTTCAGTTTGCAATTTTTCCAGCACTTGCAGGATCAGCCTCATCCCTCTCCTCTTCAGAGACAAACGGGCCCAAGTCCCTCTTCAGAGGTCTGAGGTTCAGCCTCACAGAGGTCTCTCCTCTCCATCCCTCAATTTTAGCTCCCTCCATCCCAACCTCTCTCTTGTTTCATGCAGTCCTGAGGGTAGTGCCTGCTTCCCACAACTGCTATGTCAGCAGTCTCATTTTACTCTTTCAGTTACTATCAATAGTTAACAACAGAAAAACCTAGTTAGCAATTCTTTATATTAAATTATCCGGGTTCAAGTAGCTGTTGTGGTTCCTGTCCCCTGACTGGACTAGAGATACAGAAATGTGCATTTGGTTTCCAATGCACATATGAATCCCAGGAAGTAGTAGAAAAAATGTTGTGCTGAATAGTATGAAAAAGTTAGGAACTATGCAGGTCTTCAACAATGCATTTTTTAATGATGCAAAGTAAATTCAAACTTTGCACATCCCATTTAAACTTGCATTTCCCAAAGTATATTCTAATGATTATTAGTACTGTAAGGTACCCTTAAAAAATTGAAAAGGTTTTTGTGTTCAAAAAGTTAGTAAAACAGCATATCACAGCCCTCCCACAGACTACTACCGTGAAATTCAGCAATGAGAAAATTAAATGCTTTAAGAAATCCTACTGTAAAAACCATTTAACCAATGTTTTCTAAACTTACTTCAACCTGGAAACCTTCTTTTAAATAACTTTTTAATACTGTGGAACTTGAGTTCAGTAGAACACACTTTGGAAAATGGTTACTCATTGCATATTAAATTTAAAACCCTGTCAAATCATTTTATACAAGCAGATCATAAAGTATCAGTCATATGTAAACATGTGCAGTCTAAATATCAAGAATATTTAATATCTCAAGTATTCAAATAATATATTGATTAAATAAATGTTAAGTGATTAGGGTCTTAAAATCATTTCTGTTAAACAAAATTTGTCACTCAACGTAATATGTTGTAAATATATCAGCAAAATACTATTACTGAGAGCTCTTGGCCAGGACACAGAAATAGTCTTCCCATAAGGAACTGGTGTTAAGAGCTGTACTTAAATGTTCATCCACTTGTATTTATAAATATTAAAACTGACATCCACCTGTAGTCCCAGCTACTCAGGAAGCTGAGGTGGGAGGATCATTTAAGCCCAGAAGGCAGAGTTTGCAGTGAACTGCACTCTAGTCTGGGAGACAGAGAGAGAACTTGTCTCAAAAAAAAAAAAAAAAAAAAAAAAAGACATCCAAATTACAGATAAGAGGTAATGTGTATAAGGCTGTGTACATGTAAAAATGAAAAACATAAACAGCATTGCTAAACAATGCTAAAGTCCATTCCAATTTAATCTGTGCTCAATATGGCATCTGAGACAAAATCAACTTTATCATTACACTCTCACCACAAGAAGCCCCAAATTGCTCAAACATATAAACAAACATGCAGGACTGAATATATACTAGAAAAATTGCATTACTTTTGCAATATCAAATGCAATATTTTACCGAAGATATAAACTACACTGGAGTCTCATTTCAATATTTCCCAGTATGCTAATACTTGGATATACTGCAGATTTCATTCCACGAAATGTAATCCCCAGAAGCTATAAAAATATAAAACAGGATTTTAGAGAATATCTGCTAGGTGGTAGGCATTGAGCTAGGGTTATACACATAATATAAATTTTTGCCAAAACAAAAAACTAAAATGAACCAAAAAAGCCATAAGCTTACTATTATCACCCCCATTTTACAGGTGAGAAAACTGAGGTTCAAAGGTTTAAAAGTTTTCCTCTAATTATGCAATTTCTATTTGCTGGAATCAGAATTTGACATTGTATTCTAACCTCATGCTCAGTTTAGAAAGTACCCCTTCTATGACACAATCCTGAATTCACATGGATCTTTGAAATGGCAAATGATTGTGGTAATATAGAGATGTTCCACTACATTTCAAAATTGTTTCAGGCAACGTGTTTCTTTATTATTACTAGGAATAGTTTATTGGACTTTGCAATAAATCAAATCAGGACTGTAAAGAAAACAAGATAAAACAAAATCTTCTTCACAAACACATAAAAAACAGTATAAGTTTTAGTCTAACTTGATCTTTGTTAGATGCGATCACATAAAATACTCCACCAATAGATATGACAAATGCACTTTATATTTCAATGTGTCAAACCATTTCAATGCTCTGAAACTATGTTGAAGCTGGCAGGCAAGCAGACTATATTAAATTTTTCTCTGGAATCGACTTCAATTCTAGACTGAATTATTGGAATTTTAGTGACCCTAAAAAAGGCTGTCAGAAATGATATTCAACACAGAGTTTTCAAGTCTAATGCTCTATTACACATACTTCACATAAAATAATATAGTTTCAATATAAACAAACCAGTCAAAAACAACATTCTATTTGTTCTTGTAATTTTGTACACATTTTGATATTGATTTGTCACAGCAGATTCTAAAATGCATTTGCTTCTTAAGAGAAAACTCACAGCATCTATTTCATAATTCAATAGTTCATTTGGATATGATACAGTCATAATGTTTGCCTAAAATTGATTTTTTGTTGTTTGCCAGTAATTCCAGCACTATGGAAGGCCGAGGCCGGTGGATCATGAGGTCAAGAGTTCAGGACCAGCCTGGCCAACACAGTGAAACCTCGTTTCTGCTAAAAATACAAAAATTAGCCAGGTGTGGTGGTGGGCGCCTGTAGTCCCAACTACTTGGGAGGCTGAGGCAGGAGAATCACTTGAACTCATGAGGCAGAGGTTGCAAGTGAGCCAAGATTGCGCCCACTGCACTCCAGCCTAGGGACCAGAGCCAGATTCCATCAAAATAAAATAAAATAAAATAAATAAAATAAATAAAAAATAAAAAACAGAACAATATACAGATGGCTAATAGCTATTAACAGGCCTAGATTTCTCAATTCTACTTTTTTGGGGTTTTTTTCTGCACATCGAACAGAATTATCTCAAGTGATTTTCACTAACACAAAACTAGTAGCACTGGGAATCCAATCAGTGAATGGGGAGATAGCTTGTCACCCTTCTCTAGTTCTGGGAGGAGGACAGTCCTCTTTCATTGCAGGTAAATTTTAAAAATAACAACTTACAAAGCAAATCACTCCTGAATTTATTCTATTTTTTCAAAGAATTAAAAGCACATTGTGTATGAATCTATGTTATCACCATTGTTTCTACTGCTTACTGTTTAACACAATACCAGTACCATGTTCCTGGAAACAACATTAAATCTCAAGAAGTGTCAATATAAGAGAATTAGAGGCCGGGCGCGGTGGCTCAAGCCTAGCACTTAGGGAGGTCGAGACGGGCGGATCACGAGGTCAGGAGATCAAGACCATCCTGGCTAACATGGTGAAACCCCGTCTCTACTAAAAAATACAAAAAACTAGCCGGGCGAGGTGGCGGGCGCCTGTAGTCCCAGCTACTCGGGAGGCTGAGGCAGGAGAATGGCTTAAACCCAGGAGGCTGAGCTTGCAGTGAGCTGAGATCCAGCCACTGCACTCCAGCCTGGGAGACAGAGCGAGACTCCGTCTCAAAAAATAAAAAAAAGAGAATTAGAGAATAAAACGGGAAGCCAATTAGTTAACCCATAAACTTGTCCTCTTAAACTTCTACCATTTTGTAGAAAATACGTTTTTTCTCATTGCAACACATATTTAAAGACATAAAATCAACCCAGGTGCCCATCAATGGTGGACTGTATAAAGAAAATGTGGTACATATACACCATGGAATACTACACAGCCATAAAATAGAATAAAATTGTGTCTTTTGCTGCAACATGGATGCAGCTAGAAGCCAATATCCTAGGCGAACCAAAGCAGACACAGAAAACCGAATACTGCATGTTTATGAGTGAGAGCTAAACATTGGGTATACGTGGACATAAAGATGGGAACAACAGACACTGGGAACTACTAGACAGGGGAGAGAGGAAAAGGGTAAGGGTTGAAAAACCGCCTGTTGGGTACTATGCTCACTACCCTACCTGGGTGACAGATTTATTTGTACTCGAAACCTCAGCATCATGCGATATACCTTTGTGACAAAACTTGCACAACATGTACTCCCCGATTCGAAAATAAAAATTAGGGGAAAAAAGATATTTTTCACAGAGCATAAAGCTCCAAAGATCAGACTCAATCTTTGGATTACCCAGCCCTGTGATACCAAGAAAGAAGTCACAAGAACCCAGGGTAGAGAGTTCAGCTCAAGAAAAGACCTGGTTAAATGCACAGCTGCATCCTGGTAAATAGGGAACATCTACCCAGCAGCCTTTATTTTGACCAGAAGATACAGAAAAAGTGACAATACAACAGCCAGTGACACTCAAAGGGAAGCAATAGCCCATGGTCCCCCAACCCACTCCTAAAAGTAAATGCAAGTACAAACAAACCAATGCATGCACACACACATACCTATTTTCAGATGTGTCACTGTAACATATGCATTATATTTATAGTGTTAAGGGAGAAAGTCCATCTGTCTAGCAGCATTCAGAATTGAAACATTAGGAAATCATGTGGTGTTCTTGGTTGTATCATAATTTATAGTATGAACCAAGACAAGTTGTTTAGACTTCCTGTGCATCAGTTCTGCAGTAAGTAGATCATTAATATCTGCCTCTTCAAATTATGTTCTGGAAATAAAATGATCTTTTAAAATTATAGATTATTGTTTCTCATTAGCTTGTACTTAAAGATAACAGCTTTTCTCCTCATTTAAGGGCAAGTCTCCAGTGACAGACTGAGGTGGTCTTATTCACAATTTTTCAAAAGGTTCAACTGATTAGTCAACTACTTTAGTGGGATAATGATTTGCTTCTCCTTTAATTTATCAATGTATTCTGATTCACAAAAAAGTTTGATAGCAATTTTGAAAATTCTACTCTAGTCCAGTTCGGGATCAGCTTGACTCACAAATCTGGGATAAACTGAAACTGAATTAAAACAATGGAGAAGGTGGCATTTAATAGCAGGTTAAATGGAAACAAAGACATCTTTTTAATTGCTGCTGTTATATTTGGGACAATACTGACAGTCAATCATAAACTAGAGGTCAGAATATACTTCTTTTCTTCTCAAAATAATGTACATCAGCTTTAGAAATTAAAATTAGTTTATCTCACAAAATAATTTCCAAAAATTTCCATAAAGGAAGGAAAAGTCTATCTTGGATGAATTTGTGTATTAGTATAAAGAATTATACTAATTCACAATTAGAGAATTAAAGGATTCTCTATTAGTTAATTCTTTAATAGAGAATTCTTTAATTCTCTAATTGTGAATTAGTATAAAGAAACATATTCCTAAGAATTTAGAGCTTTGATCACAGCAAGGACATAAGGAGGTCATTCAGTGTAGGCCTTCCTATTTCTAAGAAGCACCGCACTTACATAAAGCTGGTATTCATGTTTGGTTGAGTTTGTTTCATGTAACTATTCCAAAATCACAGTCAAAAGAGTCAATATATCTTTGATATCCAAGCTTCCAGGGAAGAAGCAATAGACATTTCTCCTCATCTAAGCTTCAGTCTTTTAAATAATTCCTGTGGGAATAATCTTGAAAGACATCAGCCATGTCAGCCCATCAAATCTTATCCATGTCATTACTAGATTTTTTAACTAAGATTTTTGTTTTTGTTGTTTCAGGAGCATAGTTTTGATCTTTTTTTCCTAAATAACGATATATGCTCGATATATGTGCCTGAATTATGAACAGAACACCAAATTGTTGCAACTAGCACTAATTTGAGACTGATTAACGTTAGCTATTGCCTGGTCCTATAACATATCTTCATATTTATCTAATATTACATGACTCATTATAACAAGGAGTAGTTTTTGCTGTGCTTTAGTAGCCCATGTAATCTAATTTAAAGATTTAGTTAAAACCAGGTAGAGATAACAAATAAGTAGCTGGATAGACAGTTTGAAACTTGGAGGTAGGTTGAGAACTGAAAATGTTGCTTTAGAGTCATAAATGTAGACTTACAGGAAAAAAAAAAAGCAGAAAAGCAGAAAATCCAGATCGTAGGAGCAGCCACCATCATAGCAGTTCTTGCTCTATTTCTTACTACATTTATCTTACTCAGTTTTCTCATCTTTAAAATGGAGTGAATGGGTCATTCTTCAGGCTTTTTGAAGGTAAAGTTTAATACTCCTTGGAAGAAATATATTAAGTGACAGAGTAAAGCGTCACTTGGTTATATGTTTAATGTGATCATTTTCATAAGTAAGTACAAATTTGAATCTCAGCATTTAACAAACATAACTGTAATCCAATTTGTGTGATGTATGATTGGTGATTTTTAACCTTTACATCTTTTATATAAACATATGGATTACTGGAAACAAATATATATACACACTTCTCCAAGATACAGTAGATGCTTTCCCACATCATAAACCCTCTTCCAGATAACATTCCAAAATTCCTGTGTTGGCTAGTAAAACCTTCCTTACACATCAGCAACAAACTCAACCCCCATTATCAATGCTGACATGCTTAGTGAATAGCTGCTGCTTCATAAACTGAACTATGTCTGGGAAGTCAAACAAACCAAACATGAAAATAGGCACCATATTTTTTCAAATCCATACTAAATGCAGAACATACTCAATTGTCTGATAAATTGGTTAAAATTGGTGCCACTAGAATTGAGTCACTGAAGAGTTTATTTCTGTCACTATATTAACTGTGTGATGTAGCAATTGCACCTAATGAACTTAATGTGGCTTATGGCTATGCCCTGCTTCCTCTCAGAAACAAAATCTAAATGTTCCCATGTTTGCCCAACTGGCATCCAACACTACATCAGTAGAGGCAGACAAGCCACTAATGTTCCATTTTGGCCTCTGGTTAATACAGTTTTATTTCACATGTTCTCTAAATGTAAGATGCTTGCACTAAAATGCTTAGTCGTTTTTAAAAATAAAAAGCCACAGAATTAATCTGCAGTTTCTTTTTGACAAGTTCACTACATATAAAATTTCTACAACTCACTACAGTGTAGTTGAAGAGGATTCTCAGAATTAATCACGAATGTAGTAACTTATGGACTTTTACCCACATGAACTGAAATGAAATCATCCTTTGAAATAGAAGGAGCGTGAGAAGAAAACAAGAACAAGACTTTTAAAAATCATGACAACCCTTCAATAAATTTGTGGAATGGTACTAAAGCCATACTGCAACGCTCAACTCTACTTTATACTCAAGGACCTTGTTATAAGCGAAGGTGTTAGAACAAGGTCCTTCTGTTATTTACAGAAATGAACTCACCACACAGGGAGATGCAATAGTCTACATTATAGTGAGTCTGCGATGTGGCTGATACCCATACAGATTTTTTTACATCATTCTGTAGTTCTGCCTTTCTCCTTTCATGTTTCCTATTGAAGCCAGATGCTATAAGCTTTTAGGGGTAAATGTGAGCTCTTTTCCTCAATAGCATATCTAAGATTCCGAAAGTTGTATTTTCCCCCCTTTTCCTTTAATGGTATATCCCGTCCTCCTTTCTGCCACACATGAGCTACCTGCCCAGTGCTCTTGCTGCAGCTGTACTCTCACTGAACTCAAAAGGCATGGCCTCTCTTAAAAGAAGCCTAAATCTCATCATTCATATTCCTCCTCTCTGGAAAACACAAAAGATCTCTGGACAAAGTCATCCTGTGTTTCTGCAGACATATGCTTTAGCTAATCTCTAGGTGAAGTCGTCCCAACTCCCTTCATTACAACCCAGTCACTCTCAACACAGCCCAAGTGCTGCTCCTCGATGACTGACTAGCACCGACCTCAAAATACAACTTGAAAGTCTAAAGCTGAGGCAATTAAAATTTCACAGTGCAAATAAATCTTGCCAATTGCTCTTTGGCAATATCTTCAAGGACGCTATTTCTCTACAACTGATCATCGCTATAAATGGTACTCAGGACCTTTAACCCCAAGGACACCAAAGCTTGTAAATGCCTAAATATGTAGAATAAATTCAGCTCAGCAATAACACCATGCAAGTAAACCAGAAATAATATGCAGAACAGCATATAAAGATTGACAGTAAGTCTACATGATGCAATGGCAGACCTGCCGTGTCCACTGACTTTCAGGTGAGCTCTTGACACAGACAAGAAGAGGGTGAGGACAGCAGGCTCTGAGACCACCAAAGCTCTTGGGAAAGTAGAAGGGTCAGGGGTTCTACTGACTATGGCCAGTCCCCAGGTGGGAACAACTATTTGTCATGAGAGCCTGGTTTACAGGACAACTGAACCAGGGCATGCAGAAGTCATACCATATTCCCAATATCTTACCTGAATTTTCATTCACGAAACACATTCCTCATAAGGTATTGGTATGTATACTTTTCTTTTAACTTAAATTCCTTATAAACTTACTACTACTCACCACAATCTTTAGTAGAAAACCATGGCCATTTGCAAATAAAGGAACCAGACACTTACTAAATGCCTGCAGACTGCTATACTGTAAGGTAATAATTTTCCATGCAAAAAAAAAAAAAAAACAAACAAAAAAAAACCCTTGTGTTAATACAAATAAAAAAGTGGAGAAGTTAAGCAGTTACCTTGGCAAATAAGATTTTTGAGGCAGAACCAGAAACTTCTAAATAATTAAGGTAATTTTCTTTGTTTTGACTAAAATTGGAGCCTATCTTCAAAAAATCTGGAAAGTGCATGACAACTGCTGTCTTCAGCAGCCACCCGTTTGCGTAGTCAGTGTCTTCCTTCCCCTCTTCCCACTTCCATTCCCATTCCCAGCTATGCTGGCAACAACAGTTTTATTATATGCCTGCATCTTTCCTATTTCACCGCTCAGGGATCTCATGATGTTGTCTTAACTCTCTTCTTCCTAGGCGGCACTCCAGTAAAAATAATACAAACAGCTAACATTTATTGGGCACTCACTCTATGTCAGGTACTTCACATGATTATTTACTTAGTCCTCTAAGCAGCTCTATATGAATGAGTTACTATTTTCATCTACCTCTAACAGATGAAGAAGCCAAGGTTCTAAATATTAAGCAAGGATCTCACAGCCACACAACTAACAAAAGAGTCATGATTTGAACCCAGGTGTTCTATGAGTCAGAAGTCTTAATCACTATGGATATGGTTCTGTGTGGCGAGGCAGTTTTCTCCTAGGCTTCCCCTTTTCTCCCTAGTTTGTTACTCAAAATCAATCCTTACTTGTGTACTCTGCTCTATCCCTAGCTAATTTTTGCCTAGTGTCACAATGGGAACCAACCTCATAAACACATCCACGAAAAAGTCCTAATGGCAGGTGACCAAATGAAGAATGAATTGTGGGAGGGGGCAAGACTGGAGAAAGGAAAACAAGAGGTTGATTCAGGCAAGAGATGATGGTGGCCTAAGCTGGCATGGTAGTGGGAACAGAGGTCTGTGTAGGTCTGAGAAGTATTCAGGAGGTAGATCACCAAGGTATACTGCCTGATTCAACATGGGTGTGAGAGAAAATGGTGGGGGATGGGAGTTACAAGAATGATGCCTCAGTTTATGGCTTGTGAAACTGGGTGAATAGTGCTGGTCATATACTGAAATAGAAGTTAGGGAAGAAAAAACAGGTTTTAGCAGGGAGCTCAAGAGTTCAGCTTAGGAATGAAGGTTGTGGTGATGGCTGGATCTTCATGTGCAACAGGATATTGGATGAGTACCTATGAAAGTCAGGAGAGAGATCTGAGGGCAGTGACATAAACTAGGGCATATTAAGCATAATAATGTAAGCTTAGGAATGCATGATGTTGGCTCAGATCCCATAAATGTAACTCTGGCCCTAATTTTAGACATTTCTTCCACTAGGAAGGTCAACAGGCTCAACTGCCAACACGTTTTCTCTACCTGATCAGAGTATCATTCATCTTCCTCTAAGGAGGCAATTACTTTAGGAATATAATTTCTAACAGTATGCACAGGTTTAAAGATACAATTTTTAAAACCTTTTTAAAAACTTTTTCAATTGCTACATGTATAATCAGCAAACCTGTGCCACCCTTTTCTAGTCAGGGTTTACTACAAGTTAGTGTTGTTCACATGTTGCCATCTGAACATATCCTTTTTTTACAATACACCTGCACTCTTTTTTCCCCTAAATTATATATTTTTTAAAGATAAGGATTTGTAACTTCCCTTTTTAAATAATATCTGCTAAGAGTCCCAGTAACAACTAGGCATAATTTTAGTTAAAGGGCACTTTTAAATAAGGGGAAAAGACTGGAAAAGGTTTAAATTGGCAAACACTCAGAAAAGCTCAAGTATTAGATACTGAGGTGTGTGTCAGTGTGTGTGCAGGTGTGTGTGTTGGGGGGTGATGGCATATATGGGGAAATCCATCTAGAGTCTAGCTATTTCACAATGAACTAGTCCCATCCTTCTGAGCACTCTCTAACTAGGAACACAGCATTACAATTTATTCCCTTACTGATGACCCTTCAAATGTAATAAAGGATCCAGTAAATCAGAATAATTGGTAATTCAGGGTCATTTGAAGTTCAGCCTCACATTATATAATAATGTGAAAAAAATATATCCAGGTAAACATTTACCTTCAAATGTAACAATATATTTCATCTCTTTGGAAGTCTCCATTTATAATCAATAGCAGAAATACAATGTAATCAGAGGCCAGAATTTCAGGCTAGTGTGATTAAAAATAATTCCCAAATTTATTAAAACTGACTTAATTGCTCATACTGTAAGGGACAATATGCACTAAAAATAATTTATGTTCCAGGACTTTGACTAATTCAGATTGACATATCTTCCAGGTAACTCATACTAGTGAAGCTTTCCTTTAAGTTAAATATGCAAATTAAATAGCATTGTATAATTATCTTTCTCAATTGATAATGAATGAGAAAAACAGGTAACAGTTTACCCAAAGTTATATTTTACCCCTTGTAATATAAATGTAGCTACAAATGTCTAAGTAGGCTTTTCTATTATGAATGAAGCAATAGATGCTAATATGTATCAAGTACCTTAAGAAATGATGACTATAGATATTATCCCCATACCTCAGAATGCTTCTTTCCTGCAAGTAAAATTAAGTCTTAGCAATAATCTCATCATGACAAAAGTTTTTCAAAAAGTGATTCAATTAAGTAATGGGTCAGAGAAGAACTCTTTCTATCCCAACTTTGTATATTAATATTCAGCACAGGAAAACCTATCTTCCCATTAGCTACAATTCAGAAAGTTTAAAATTGTCCAATCAGAAGCCGCCTAGATAGAGGTTGCTTATAAACAAAGTTATTCCTTTCTTAACTCAGAAAACACTCTTGCAGCCCTGACCTCATCAGACATTTCACAAGGGCAAAGAAGTGATTTAAACCAGTTCTGTAATTTGTAGGGCTACATATAGTTGCCTTGAAATATTTAAAAATTCTTAGTAAATTACTCATAAACCAAGATTTCTTCATTGTTTTTCTATAAAGGACAACAAAATAAAGGAAAACTTAAATTTTAGAAATCTAACCATTTCTTTAGTGGATTATTTCTTACTTTATTGTTTCAATTTGGACACCATGTTTGCAAATACAAGAATCAGAGAATATAAACCAGGTAAAGGTGTGGCCACTGCTAGTCCTTTCTCTCACATTTATTAAAATGGTATAAAACTAGCTACTCTCAACGAGATAGGTATATATATATATATGTAAGTATATAATTTCTAAATATCAGATTCTTTGCATTTTGTTTTTTCCCTACAATAGACCCCCAACTATCCCTTGGATTAGTTTTCTGAACAACTTACATAACTTTATATATCTTTGTACTATACTTTGTCCTCTTCAAGTATATTCCTTGAGTTAATTATAATGTTTATTTAATGTCAAGTAATTCCTTTTAGAGAAGAGTTTATACAAAGCATATTCAAACTCTATCACCATTTCCTAGTGCCATTTCTTTCATTCAAACTACGTTTCTTCCTTTATCACATTTAATGTAGAATTTTAAAGCAAGGCTTCTGAACCTAAGATTCATAGAGTTCATGGAATGGATCCTCTAGTCCTTGAGCCTCCTGAAATACATGTGAAATTTTGTAATCATTTACGAATATGCAAAGATGATACCATAGTATTAAGATGTCCAAAGGTTTCATGAGATTTTTTAAATCTATGTCCTCAAATTTAGTATCAAGTGTACGATGGTACTAAAACATGGTGCTGACTATAATCTTTATACTGGTACCTTTGCTAAAGCTGAGCAGTCACAGGAGAGCCAAGCAGTAGTGGTGCCTTTGCACACCTGCTGAGCAGCCCATGCTGCCTGCTCAGAAGTGAGCAGATTGTCCAGAGCTTTCCTCGGGAAACTGCTATTGTTCTAGGTACAACTTGAGGATCTGAGCTGAGTTAGACCTGACCTTGCCTGCCGGGGCTTTGTGTGACTTGCAAAAAGACCACAAGGTTCCTTCTCTGGATAGACTCAGCTCCATGGACACAGGGATTGGCTACTGGAACATAGACTAAGTTTCCATTTCCAAAATCCCCCTCAATTGAGCACCTTTGTAGAGCACACAAACTGCACAACTCGTTTTGGTCTCAGGCAATTTAAAGAATGAATCAAAACTTCAGTTAATACCAGTTTTCATATCCCACCACTCTTAAGGAAAAGGGGAGATCACTGAAATGTATATGGCTTCACTGATTTATTTCTGAATTAGTCTCATTTGAGGGTCAACTTGAGTATACCAAGATATGTAAAAGATGACAAGTCTAGGTTGATACACTAGTTATATTTTTCTGCTTTTTTTTTTCTTTTTAAGAATTCCTTTTGTTCAGATTGTGTAGACCTGAACTTTGGTAGCATTCTTAGATGAGCTTAAAACAGCAATTACAAATAGAGTCTTGAAATTAGTTAGGCCTTTGCTAGAATCCATGTTTGTCTACTTTACTAGCTCTGTAACTTCTTTGGGCCTCAGTTTCCTAAAAATGTCATTTTGAGTATTGAAATACATCACTAGGCAAAGTGCCAGGACAGAACTAGCCTAGCAATAAGTAGGTAATCAATACATAGTATTCACCATTGTCATCATCATTGTTGTCATCATCATCTTTGAATCAGTTAAATGCCTACCATTTATAATTGGACTCTTTATAATCCTATACTAAATCTGAAAAAAATTCTATAAAATACTAAAATTAAAATTTGTATTGGAGGCACACATAAGATAACCTAAGTTATGATAGGGCAAAACTACAGTGCTGTGGGGAAAAGGTAATGCCAACTTAGCAACTGGAGCTGGATTATTTAGCTATCCATAGAGCCCTCAACCCCATGCTATACACGAAATTAATTCCAGGTGGAATGCAGACCTAAAGGGTTCTAAAAGAAAGTGTGTGTAAACATCTTCATGATGCTAGAGCAGACAGTAACTTCTTGAATAGGACACAAATTTCTAAATAGGAAAAAATATATAAATTGCACTATATTAAAGTGGAGTTTCTTTTCCTCTATAGACACAATTAAATTAGTAAAATGGAAAAATACGAGGAAAGGGAGATTATATTTGTATTTAAAAAGTATAAAAAGATCTGTATCTAAAATATTTGAAGAACTGTAAGTCAATAAAAAGAAAGCAGATAATAACTCAGTAGAAAAAAATTAGACAAAACACATGAAAAGCTGCTTCACAAAACTAACACTAAGTGGCTCATAAACATTTGAAAATGTTTCAACCTCACTGGTCGTTAGAATACTACAAATTAAAACCATATTGCAATTACACATCCACCAGCATGGCTAAAAATGAAAGACAGAAAACAGACGTTTGGCAAAGATACAGAGTTACTGGAATTCTCATATATTGCTGATTGGTACAACCACTTTGGAAAATTGGTATTGTCTCTAAAAGATAATCATATGCATACCCTAGGACTGAGCAAATTACACATCTACATATATAACCAGCAGAAATGAGTACATATGTTACCAAAGAGACATGTACAACAATGTTCATATCTACGCTATTGGGAATGCCCAAATGTTCACCAATAACAAAATGGATAAACTGTGGTATATTCTCAAAATGAAACACTATGCAGTGATGAGACTGAACAAACAACAATGATATACACATAGCTAAATCTTACAATGTCAAGCAAAACAAAAGTCAAAAATAAATGATTACATATGATATGATTCTATTATATGAAGTTCAAGAGTAGATCAAACTAAATTATCTGTATTCAGAGACAGAATTACTCATTTTTTAAATCAATTTTTTTGTAGAAACGAGGTCTTACCATGTCACACAGGCTGGTCTCAAACTCCTGGGCTCAGGCGATCCTCCTGCACTGGCCTCTCAAAGTGCTGGGATTACAGGCATGAACCACTGCACCTGGCCCAGAATTACTCTTAGAATGGGGGAGCAGAGGAATTGCACAAAGAGTGGCAACAAGAATGTCTTCCATGGTACTGTTTCATTCCTTGATTAAGGTGCTGGCTATAGGCAGGCATTACCATTTTTATTTCAAACTGTCAGAAAAGTAGTTAACATAAGTATTGGGACATTAAACAATTGACAGCAGAGTTTCAGATGACTAAAGTGACATTTAAAATATTACTAAGTAGTGAATCAAGCATTAAGAGAACAAGTAGAAGAGCCAAATGTAGAGGAGCCGCTGAGATTTCCATAGTCATGAATGACCATCATAGAAGGTTACTGTAACATTCTGCAGCCGTACATACTTTCAGAAACTGAAAGAATTCTTCATCTCGGAAACTGCTTAAGATTGCCAGACTATGGATATGAGCTCATGATAACTAGAAGCAAAATAATTTAATCATAGAAACACACATTGCATATTTAGTTCAATTTTATTACTCCCCATACAAGGAAATTGAGGCACAGAGAGGCTAAGTGACTTGTACAAGGTCACAAATTTGACTAATGACAAACCCTGAGCTAACAGTCCAATACTAAACCTGTTCCCAATTCTCTCTAAACACATTGCCTTTCTTTAGTGTCCAAAAAACAGCTTAGTTTTTTGAAACTAAATTGGCTTAAACTATGATTTGCGTATTACATCAAGTCTTTGAACATTTAACAAAAAACGGACATAAACTGGAAGCATGAAATACACCTAAGAACTAAGAATCGGCCATGAAGTACTTTCTAGTACTTTCTAGCTGAGCTATTCAACTTTTTACACAGTTTAATTAGCAATGGCAGAAAGGGGGCAGATTTTGAGAGAAGAACTGGTTGAGAAGTTTTTAAAAAGATAACACCAGTATTTCCAGGGGAAATCTTTCCCTACTAATAAAACATATGGGCATAGGAATGTATGAAATCTTCCTAAGCCTAACCATATTAGACTAGAAAGGGGAAGGTGAAAGTTTCCCTACTGCCAGAAACTCAGAAGCAACCATTGTTGTCCATGTATCCGTGTACACTAGATTAGCAAAATTAAGCTGGAATCACTTTCACACAAAAAACAGAGAATGACCATGCCTTAGTGTAAGGCTTTATTTGCTTTAGGACTCAATATCATACTAACATGCAGACTTTCTGTTGGTTTTCATCTGGACAAAATACCTTTTCACCAAGAATACCATGAAGTACAGGATTTATTGCCATAATGAAGTTCTTTCAGATCTCCCTTTTCTCTGCAGAGGACAGGAGAAAAGGCGTTCATCTCACCAGGCAGCTTATTAGGATTAGCACTGAATAAGACACCACAGAATGTCAGGCCTATCAGTTACTAAACATGCATCATACAAACTTTGTCTTTGCGAGAACCTCTGCTCTGCATTTGTCATCCACCTGAATAATTAACAAGTACATGCTGCCTGCCAGCAGCTTAGGGAATTAATTTCCCCAGATTAAATGTAGATCACGTCCACAAAACTCAGACCACACACACTCATTGCACTCCTACCTTTCAACCACAAAAGGTAAAGAACACACTGCACAGCCTCTAATTTTATAATGATTTAAAACTCGAGGACTGTAAAGTCAGACTAGCAATATTTTTAAATGTCACTTTGATGGTCATCTGGCACTCTGCTGTCACTTGTTCAATGTCCCCACATACACGTCAACTGCTTTTTGCCAACTTGAAATAAAAATGGTAATTCTACAATCTACATAGTCACCATTTTTAAAATCTGAATAATTGTACATTCGCAGAACCATATCCATTAAATCTTTCAGAAAAACACCTGTTACATAATGAAAACAAGATACACATGTGGTAACATGGAAGCACCAAGATTTAAAGCAAAAATCAGTTTTGGAGGCGTTCAAAATTATAATAGTAGCTGCGATAAATTTGTACATTCCTAATTTCATTTCAAGAAAACAATTATGTATGTTATTACTTCATCAGCCGGGCACAGTGGCTCACATCTGTAATCCCAGCACTTCGGGAGGCCAAGGCAGGTGGAGCACTTGAGGCCAGGGATTTGAGACCAGCCTGGCCAACAAGGTGAAGCCTCATCTCTACGAAAAATACAAAAATTAGCTGGGCGTGATGGTAGGCACCTATAATCCCAGCTACTCAAGAGGCGAGGCAGAAGAATGCCTTGAACCCGAGAGGTGGAGGTTGCAGTGAGCTGAGATCATGCCACTGCACTCCGGCCGGGGCAACAGATGGAGACTGCATCTCAAAAAAAAAAAAAAAAAAAAAAACCTTTATCATACAACTAAGATAAAATGTGCAGCCACAAATGCAGAAGGAAGATCAGAGATTTTAAATTAAAATTATTCAATATTAAAATACTGGTTTATCATAAAAAAAACAGAAGATTTTTTAAAGACAATAAATGGAATAATTAAAAGCCCAAATGCATCTTTAAATTCCCATCTTCTAATCATTATCATTGTCCATATAGTTGGTTGTATGACAACAGAGAATATTTAACCTTAGTTGTAAATTATCTGAATAGATGAAAATAAATTGATGGTTTTCTCCCCAAAAGTGTGTTTTTAAAGGAGGATGACTAGCTTTGTAAGGTGGTAGGCAATTGTTAAATGGTACTGTCATCTCTGGTTCAAATCGTTTTCTGTTGGTAGTTACAATCTAGACCCCCCTCAATTGTGGAGATGTTTGCTGCTGTTAAACACAGTAGGCTCCAGATGGGTGAGGTAGTTACTGAAGTATGAAAAGAATTATGAATATAAACACATTTCTTATTTGGTTTGTGAGTACACTGAGGATGTATTACTCCGAGAAAACTGATCTATTTGATATACTAAGTTTTCATTAAAATGATACACTTTAAACACAATACTAGAATTTTTACTCTCTATTCAATGAGATGCCGTTTGCTTGAAGAGTATATTTATGTGTGCACAATGACTTAGTACTTGTATAACTAAAATTACATTTCTCCCCCAACCATTACTGGCATTAACAATATAATACTACTTTTTTGTAAGTCTGCCTTATGTAAAAATCATTTGTCATTTCTAAAACCTACTTTAAAACAGTTAACCAATACAAATGAATTTCCAGTTAATCACTTGATAAACATGAATCTATTTTTTAGAGTTGTAGTGCAGTGAAGTGAGATACTTATTACTTTCTAGCATTAATGGTATCATTTGCACAGAAGTCCTTATATTTTTTTGTTCCCTACTTGTTAATAATCACATCATCAGAAAACAAATATCCTGTATCAAATTGACACAATAAGTTAAGTCTGGCTTAATTTCATTCTGACAAGCGTTAGGCTTGAAGTCTTTAATTTTAAATAAATGTTTTAATGGAAGAGAATTATATGTAATACTGTTTTATCTATGTTCTGCTGCCACATTTAATGTTTTTGCCACTCTTGTTGAAATTTAAATGGAAAAATCTTGGCTTTGTCCCTAACATGGACCTAGATCTAACTTCAGTCTGACTTCTGAGAGAGAGCTAAAATTGAGGCCCTGGCCCCATCTCTTAGGCTCTATTTTCAGGTAATGCTAGAATCTTGTGCAATGCATGGAGAATTAGCAAATTAAAAGAAGTGACAACCCTCCTCTACAACTTCTCTCTTACAATAACCCCAGATGAATGCCTCTATTCACTAGACCATACTAGTAGGAGAGGTTATGTGGTAGGATAGAAGAAGAAATGAGAAGGTTATATTTCATTTAAAAGAGTTGGAAGAAAATGACAAGAAATCTTACAAGGTCAAATATTAGAATTCATTTTAGGTCAGAATAAAGGGTATTTGGCACAAAATGGTAAAAGAACTCATAAATCCATATTTCAGATTTTATGTGATTGTGCTTGACAACATTTATTTGCTTTCATTATTTGTCTTATATTACTGTCCTGTTAAATTCTGTCACTTCTTTCTGTACAACTGAAATTATAACTCAGTGAAACCCTAACTCCGTAACAAACATCCTAAGTATACTGTGACCCTTTTTTAAAAAACAAAGGGTCCCTCTGTAATACTATTATCATTAAACAAATAAACTTATACAAATAAACTTTTAAAAGTTTTTAATTATTAGAAGAATATATGGAAAATAACCATTAAATCAAAACAAGAATATACCAAACATTAAACCAAAACAAGAATATATGGAAAATAACCATTAAATCAAAACAAAGCATATATGTATTTTATTATCCACATAAGCAAAAATATTTCTTTGCAATTGCTTTATCAAGATGTTCTTTAACTTATGCAGTCAACTAAATAAAGCCTCCAATGCCCATTAAGTGGAAGAAAAATACACATCATTTTTAATATATAATGACATGTCCAATCCTATGTGAGTATCTACAGCCTTTCTGAGTGTCACAGAAGAGAAAGTATAATAACCTTGTACTGGGAGTGTGTGGAAAGCATGTTTGTAAAATATGCCAAGAGACAATATGCTTTCTACTCCTAGGAGACTATTGGTAAATCTTTTTTACGAGTGCACTATGAGGTGAATAATTAACACTTCCAACTGAAAGTTGACTACCATCATAATATTTAGTCAATGAATTGTTACCGCTGAGTTTTAACTCATATGAAAGTAACTACAATACTTTCCATCGTAATGATACTTCAACATAAATCTAAAATAAAAGATAATGAATTCAGTTCAAAATGTCTTTTCACATATTAGTGTTGGTTGTATCTTACTATATTTAAAAAATGAAACAATATCAACATAAAATGTCTTTTCACAAGAAAAATGGCATGGTTAGTATTTTAATAGTTCAGTTTCTATGGCATAAATCTGCTAGAAAAAAAAAGTGTGCGGGGTGGGGGGGGCGCTCAGCTTGCATTAAAGATCCAGAAACCTTTTGGTTTAATCACACGACTAGCCCACTGGAGGCCACTGTGAATGAATCATTCTACAAGAAGAGAGAATAGATTTTTCCCATGTAAATTTCCCAAGCATGCCAGTGAGTTTTCTAAGAATGACCAATGAATCCTTCCCTTCTGAAGGAGACTGTCATACTCAGTTGGGGGCACAGGGGATTTGTAGCACAATTAGCTGATTGTGAATAAATACTCCATTTTCTCCTCCTCAAGCCCTCTTCCAGGACAGCACATTCCAGATATTTCATTTTAAACCAAACGGGTGAAGTGGATTACAAATAAGCCAGATAATAATGTTAATGACTGACAGCACTCCTGTCTACACAGGATTTGTTTCTCTTTCAAATTATTTCTCAACTTCCTTCATCACTGGAAAGAACTGGAATATCAGAATTACCTTGGAATAGACAAATCTCATGCAACATGGTACCAAAGAAGCAGGTAAGGGAGAAGGCAGCCCAGAATAATTTCCATATTCATGTGCCCGGAACTTTTTATAATGCTAAGAAAGTTGTAGAGGTATCAACGTTAGAAAAATTATAAAACTTCTCCAGATGAAGGCAAACTTTAGTTTGGCTACTATGAAACGCCCTGGTCAGTGCCACATACTTTTCGTATCTTATGCCAAAATATCCCCATTAAAATGAATATTTTGCTTTCCCCACACTGTACTGATGTGGATCTTCCCAAGGAATAAATACTGTGTTCTCCAGTGCCATCTGTTTACTAGATGCTATCCCATATGAGGGCAGACGGTTTCCAAATACTCCTTTTCATTTTCATCATCAATTTCATGGCCACAAGACCACATATTCCTTCTCTACATTCAAAATAACCTCAAGGGTCTCCCCTCTTTCCTGCTGACCTCCTGTCTTGTATATTCCAAGGTTTACACAGGTCCCCAGGATTCCCTTGCCCAGAGGAATTCTATGGGACTCAGGATAGAGTGTCAAGGAAATTTTCATTATTTTTTAATGGGTTAGCCACCTTCCACCTATAACACTGTTTTGTGGGAAAATTATTTTAGGATGCCAAACCACTAACTTCCTAACTTTTAGAACATAACCCATTCCTGAACTGAGGTCTTCTTCTACTACATTTGATTAACTGTTAGGAAAAAATGGTGCCCTCACTCATATGCATGCCTTCCTTTGTTCTGACCTCAGGGAAATTCCCATGAAACCAGGAAATTGTTATGACTAGTCCCACATTCTGTATTTAATATAGACTCAAGCGTATATAGTGGAGAAGATGCTGAGATTATCTTACATGCTATGTATTTCATGAATTTGTATAAGTAAAAGTGATTAGCGACTATCCTTAATTCAAACTTATAGTGGTGCCGACAGTATTAAAACTAGTTAAAGCCAATTCAATACAGGTGTTATAGTCTAATAAGTTTGGAAAAGACTGTTTTTATTTTGGGTGATGTGACTATACCAAAGACCCCGCTCTTTTGGATATACATTTACGAAAGTTTCTAATGTCTGAGAAAATACAGTGCCATGGTGACAGAAACATCAAATTTCCAAATTTCTCATTTGGGAGTACCCTGAGAAGAGGCTTTCATTCCTGCATTACTTAAAGGATGAGATGGTCAAGGAAAGGATAGTATTAACTCCAGTTCTTAGAACTTTCAGTGATCTTCTAGGAAAAAGGAGAAGTGTGGATTCCTTGCTCAATTACTGTGGATAGAGAGGTAATACAGACAGTCATTAACATCCTTACCCAGAGCCTCTGGGGGTCCCAATGTACGTTCTCACACTGGGGATTCCACAGGGATTCTGTTCTTAGAAAAGCACTGGCTCTAGAGTAAAGCTGGATACCCTTCACATATTTGAGAGGCTCCTAAATTCTAGACATGGCAATTTTCTCCCAATGAGAGAATGACTAATAGATTAAAAAGTCCTAAGATTTTAAAATAAAATACAGCGTAGAATTTGTTTGAACTGCCACCTGCACCTCCTCTTCCTGCACTGTTTCCCCTAGAAGTAACATAATTCTATCACCCCCTCCTTCTGAAGCAACATTTTAAAACGGAAGTAAACTGATGGTAGGTTAAGCCAAGTGGGGAGGTATACACGATTAGGAACTGGAGACTCTCATTATTCTACAGTTCAGGAATGCAACCCTCTCCTTTTCTAAGGTGAGACTTTCTTAGCTGCCAGTATAGCTACTACTCTTAATAAGGTCCAGTTGGATCTTCAGTGATTTAGGCACATAACTATAGTGGCCACATTTTATTATCTCTACCCTCATATGATTGCATACGCTGTTTGTCCCTTTCTCTGCTATCAAGGAGTGGAGGCAAAGTCACTTTTTTTTTTTTTTTTTTTGAGACAGTCTCACTGTTACCCAGGCTAAAGTGCAATGGCATGATCATGGCTCACTGCAACCTCTGCCTCCCAGGTTGAGGTGATTCTCCTACCTTAGCCTCCCAAGTAGCTGGGACTACAGGCACATGCCACCACACCTGGCTAATTTTTTGTGCTTTTTTGTAGAGACAAGGTTTTGCCATGTTGGCCAGGCTGGTCTTGAATTTCTGACCTCAAGTGATGATCTGCCTATCTCAGCCTCCCAAGGTGCTGGGATTAAAGATGTGAGCCATTGTGCCTGGCCCAAAGTCACTTCTGAATAATAACAGTTATAATTTAAAGACTATTAAATGTCATATATTGTGCTAAATGTTTAAATACAACTGGGCATTAAAACCGCACACCACTTTATAAGGCAGACGTTATTACTTGGATTTTACCAACGAGAAAACAAGCTGGGCTTTAAAGCCCCAAGTGGCAAAGCTGAGATTCTAAACTTGGGCCAGCCCAAAAATTGGTGTTTGTAACCACTGCTTTATACTTGCTATCCTGAGAATTCATTTCTTAAGCAACTTCTTGTTTGAGGTCTAGTGCTAAATTCCATATAATGTAATTTTGATAAATACTACTCATTCCAGTCTTCTAAACATCACAACATAGAATTTACAAGAAGGGAGTGTCAAATCGACACAGTAAAACACAAGTGGTAGTGGCAGAATACACTTCAATGAAACAAGAGTAACAAAAAAGATTTACACTTAAACTGGACAGAGTCTGGAAAATTCTTTGCAACAAATTTGCAAAACATCTTCAGAAAATCTGAATTTTCAAAAACAAAGTCTAAACGGCCTTCCAAAGTCACCTTAGCTTTACCTTCCTTTAAGGTAACTCCAGCCGTGTGTGCCTTGAGGCTGCTAGGTCTCCCCCCTTACGACTAGGCCTTATGTGTTTCTATGGCGAACAAACCAATATTGTCTTATGAATGTGATTGTTTCTAGGAACACAAATGGGAATCTAAGCATTTTAAAATTTTCAGTCAGGCATATGTTCCAATTCTCATTGGGTTCACCTTGATTCTCTTTGGGCCAGTCAGCCAACACTATTCACTGTGTACCAACTGTGTTTATAACACAATTCTCCACTCCACGAATGCTTTAATAGTGCTTATTTCTCACTGGCATGACCAATCATTGAGGACAATTGATCTTTTAATAAATCTTTAAAGAGAAATCATTGCAAGTTTGGCTGTCCAGGAGAAAAGTCCTATAAATCAGCCTAAGGTAACAATGTTAGTTTGCCGTCCAGGGCATTCCACTTTGCTATCACCAAAATAACCCAAAATATACAAGTGTGCCCCAAGGATTGTCATACAAAGTGGTTCAATACAAATTGATTCATGGACACAAAGAGCTGTGAAGAAGTGGTTCCTTTTGGCTGAGACTAGACAGCAAATGCTGTCCAGTTCTGGTGAATAAAGAGGAGAGACAAATTGCATCAGTTCACTTATCCTGGACAGCAGCAATCCTTGATCCAGTTTAAATTATGAATGCAAAATAATTAAACCAGGTCTAAATGTCTGGAGAGATCATCTTCAACATGCAGAAACTGTGCAAATGGTGGGGAAGCCTAATGATGATTCCTTCCCACTTGACAACATAGGAAAAGTCTCTATTTACACAAAATAACCTCTTTGCAGCATGTGGGAACCACTCCTACAGCAATGCAAGGTGGCAAGCTAAAATTAGAGTTGGTACAGCTCTTCCTGTTTGGCAGCTGATCACTCACACACACTTTAGTACTTGAGAATAAGCGGCGGGGGGAGGAAGTTGGTTTCTTTCCTCTCTCTTAAACCAGATAGATATTTCAATTCTTATGTCTACACAGACTGCTCTATGTTTTTATTGTCAAGATTCTGAAATGAGAGAAGTGATTTCTCATCTACCATTTGCAGAGTATGTTCCAAGGAACACTAGCCCCTGGTGCGATGATTTAAGGTAATAGAGCTCTAGTTTACGGCCATACCACCCTGAACGTGCCCAATCTCATCTGATAATAGAGCTCTATGGACAAATGTTATTATGGGGAAATACTATACAGCAAGGCTTCCCTCATCACTTCACATCGTACATCAGCTTATTAGTGATGTACATTGCTGGTAAAAAACTTAGCTAGTTTTACTTAGCCAAGTGTTTACCAAATCACCTAACCTATTTCCCAAATAACACTTATTAACAAACGGCCTCTGGAAAACACTTCAGGAAATAGTATTTAGACAGCAAAAGCAAGCGAAAAAGAAAGAATAACATTCTCTTTGTAAAGCAGCTTTTAACTAAAAATCAGAGTAAATTAAACAGAAGCAGCAAGTGTTGAAAGACTGCAAAACCTCTAGATGGGCTCCCTACTTGCAGTCTCTTCTTTCAGCTCTTACACACTTTCCTGTGACGTCACTCACCCTTCCTGCAAACATGCAATCTGGCATCTCCTGCCCACGTTGGAATGTAACCAGATAATGCCCAGGTTTTGCCTTGAGCTTTCTGTTCATGCAGCTCTCTCATCTCAAATCTTTTATTTCAATGCCCCAAAACATCTGGGGTGAACTCCGGTTTCATTTTCTTCTAGAGACTTTCTCCAACTTTAACTGATTTCATGCTTCTCTGAACTTCACTATTCTTATTAGTGGTAATGGTCACTGTGGCACTTAACTACATACTTACTTGCCTGTCTACTACTACTTATTTATCAACTATTTTACATATTTGGGTCTTACCTTATTCTCCTAAAAAAAATCAGATTGGACTACATGCCCATTCAAAAATGCTGATACTGTACCTTGTCTCCTCAGCAATACTATATGTAACTTTCTTATGGGTGAGAAACATACTTTTAAATTTTTATAAACCTTTATTGCCCAACAGTACTATGCACATAGGAAAAATTCAGTGCCTGAACATCTGAAAGAAAAAGTACAATTCAACCGGGCACGGTGGCTCACGCCTGTAATCCCAACACATTGGGAGGCTGAGGAGGGGGTAGATCACTGGAGGTCAGGAGTTCGAGACCAGCCTGGCCAACATGGTGAAACCCCATCTCTACTAAAAATACAAAATTAGCTGGGCGTGGTGGCATGCACCTATGATCCCAGCTACTCAGGAGGCTGAGGCAGTAGAATCGCTTGAACTCAGGAGGCAGAGGTTGCAGTGAGCTGAGATCATGCCACTGCACTCCAGCCTGGGCAACAGAGCAAGGCTCTGTCTCAAAAAAAAAAAAAGTAAAAAGAAAAGGTACAATTCAAGTGAACCTTGAAAATATATATATACATGAGGTATCTGTACAAAAGAAAGAGAGAGAGAGAGAGAGAGAAAGAGAGAATTCTACACGGAGGAGGAAAGATGGTAATAAAAGGAAGGCATTTTCTATATAAATAGCTATTTCTCCCTTCAATGAAGAATGGTACTGAAAATAACCCCAAAATGGGCACAGAAGAAGGCAATCTGAAGCATCTCTGAGTATGATTTGTCCAAACATGCATGCACAATTATTAGCACAGGCAAATTGGGGTTTGAGATTCAGGGAAGGTAGCTATTACAAGTAAAACAGCAGTTATGCATTTACTTTGGGGAATGTAATTCCAGATATCTCATATAATTCACTGAAAATATTAGTGATTCTCAATTATTTTCTGATATTAAATCTACTTAATTCTAAAATAAATTCTTATTCTAAAATAATTTCATTTTCTAAAACTTTACTGGTTTAAGCAACATAAGAAATGTGAAACTGCACATCTGTGTCAGCAAGAAACTCTCCACCCCTATTTCTGTGTGAATTCTGCTAGGAAAGAAGTAATATTGAGAATAGTTTGCTCTCCAAGAATTTCTTCTACCCAATCTTAAATATGAACAGACTTAATATTACATCAATTGTGTTACTCTAAGTTTATTTCATTCAAAGAGGAAAATGCTCTAATTAAAAATCTAACTCTTCAATCTCTTTCTTAACTGATACCTGACTTTCCACTGTTCTTGGAAATCTGTGGTTCACAAGTGGTTTTTTTTTGTCTTTTTGTTTTGTTTTGTTTTTGTAAGACATTAATGTACACATTACCAAACAATTCTAATTGATTGACTGTTCTGGCCATTACCATGTGATGTAGGCACCTCTCCAGGGGAGGAATCTTCTCAATATTTTGGGAGCCAATCCAAACCCAGAATAAAGAAGAGAATTGGAGCTTCTTCCATTTTATTTCTAAGCCCAGAATCAAACCAGAAATACTTGCATATTACAAAGGAAAAGGTGTTCAATTAACTCTATCCTTGGGTCTGTGAAACAAATACCCATCTAATATATCCCTGATTGTCCGCAGTTCTGTCAGGCAAGTAACAGAACTCTATGTATTTTCTTTTTCTTTTACTTTTTTTGGAAACAGTCTTCCTCTGTTGCCCAGGCTGGAATGCAGTGGCGCGATCTCAGCTTACTGCAGCCTCCACTTCCCGGGTTCAGGCAATTCTCCTGCCTCAGCCTCTGGAGCAGCTGGGACTACAGGCACATGCCACCACGACCGACTAATTTTTTGTATTTTTAGTGAGACGGGGTTTCACCATGTTGCCCAGGCTGGTCTCGAACTCCTAAGCTCAGGCAATCAGCCTCCCAAAGTGCGAGGATTACAGGTGTGAGCCACTGCACCTGGTCATATATGTATTTTCAATGAGAATTCTGGCACGGAAAATAAAAAAATCTATTTCATATAAATCGAAGCCAAAGGGGGCAAAAACAAACAAACAAAAAAAAAAACCCTTACTGCAATGTTTTGAGCAAAGCAACACTGACTCACTTTAAAACACTATTTAAGGTACTAGAAACTATAATTAAATCAAGTCTTGAAAGTGCTAAGCAGAAGAAACGTGTTAATTAGTAAATTAGTAAAAATACCATTTTTAGAGTGCAAAAGCTTTCTTTTACACTTTCAAACATTTACCAAAAACAATTTCTTGATAAGGTGCAATTTGGATTATTTATGGAAGCTTGATTTTATGCTTTGTGAAAAGAAATTCACAGAACCTTTCATCCAATGAGCTCACTGCCCTATAAAATATATTCTTCCTCCAACAAAGTAGAATATAAAATAGAATATAAGGCATTACAGAGAAAATTTAAACACAGGAAACAGGAAAGAGCATTCCTGGAGACAGCAAGCACTGGCAATACAGTCAGCTGATAGGAACTAATAATTTCTAAAAGGAAATCAGGGTATCCACATAGCTCACTCCCATATCTCCTTCACAACTGTGCTCACTGTCACCCTTTCAGCAAGGCCTCTTCTGACCACCCTATTTTGAATTGCAAACCTGACCCCCAACTCTAGGTCTTCCTAGCCCACTTTCCTGTTTATTGTTATCTCTGTAGTACTTACCACTTTTTATGTATTCTACAATTGACCTATTTGCTTAGTGCCTGCTACCTCCACAGGACAGTAAACACCACAAGGGCCCATACCTTTGCCTGTTTTACCCACTGTTGTATCTCCACAGTGCCTAGAATGTTGCCTGGCACCTAGTAGGTGCTCAATAAATATTTATACAAATGACTAGCATCAAGCCTCCCACAGTCCTGGATATTTTTCTACTTGTCCTTTGTAATGGATGTAGAAAAACTTTTTGTAGAATAAAAATATCACACACCAAAAATAGTTCTTGTAAAGTTATAGACATTAAAAAGAAATAAATATTCTGTCATATATATTCAGCTGAAAATACTTTTTTTTGTAGTAACACATTGCTTTGGATTAATCAGATAAAGATGAAAGTCAAGAATTTTGCCAACAGTGTTTCTTGCTAACATTACTCAGTTATGCCTTTCAGCTCAATATACTGTATATGAAGGATATCTTGTTAAAACAACTGTTGGAGGCAAGTCATGTCATATCAGCTACACTCTGTACCCTATGGGAACTCAAATGGCCCAAAGTCTATATTAATATAATCTTGCTGCTCCGTTGAGCTAAGGCAAAAATCACAGTTTTTCAGTGACATGTAAGCTTTCATATAAGTACCACATTATCTATATGTCTTCCAGAAATGAAGGAAAGCTGCTCTAAGGATTATGCTGAATCAATTTAGGAAGGTAAATATCATTAACAAATACCATAAAATAACCTAATAAATGATTCCAATCTCTATTTATCAACTAACAAGAAGTCTACACTATTCTTTATGTAATTGGTAACATGGTATCTATGGGAAAATAAAATGCCCCTGCCCAAGGGCTCTAGGTGGCTTTTCAGCAAGAAGCTCTTTACTTCCTAACACAGAATTTCCCATGCAATATGCTAAGCAATTCCACAACCCTCCTGTCCTTTTTCTCTGGGGTGTGAGGTCTTGTTTTTCCTTATCAACCTTTGTTTATTACAAATTTGTCTGATCATAAGAAATAAAGACCCTTGTTCAGGTTTTGTGAGAGGGCTGAGGGAAAGGTCAAGATAGAAATACAAGATGGGTTTTTTTCCTTAATACTATTTCAAGCCTGGTGATAAATAATGATGGAAAATGCAAAAATACATATTATTTACAAAAATTGTATTATTATTTCATTGGGTGAGAATTTTAAAGGCCAATTCTAATTGTTATAAAAACAGACACATAGAATTGAGAATGATCTAAAAACTGTTTAATTTTTTAATATAATCCAATCTCCAATCCTACCAATGAACAAAATATCAAACTAAATCTTAAAATGTTAGAAGTTAAACTACATATTCTTATGGACTCAGAAAATACAATTTACTGAAGATTTACTAAATTCTAACATTATTTATGAAAATTCATTATATGACTATCTCCCTAAACAAATATTTTAAAGAAGTTAAGTTACGATTTTAAGTTCTCCCTCTTTTGCCAGCTCAACGGCCTAATGCAAAGCATACAGGAGGCAGTTTTCTAAGTATTTCTGTTGACTAATAGAAGCTGCTATAAAATGTGTTCCAGCAACTTACAGATAACTGCCAGCCAGGCCAATAACACTGCTAATCTCAAGAGAATCAAGTACTAGTTATGCTTTGGTAATATCAGCTTTATGAGTTAAGATAAGAGAGAAAAGGCAGCATATGTAGGAGTTACCTTACAAACAAACATCATGAAGAACTTTAATGGTACAACAATAGATGCGAAATGAAAAATAAAATATAAATTGCCAAAAAACTGAAATGTTTTTAAATGATGCAAGCTAAGATACTTAACGCATTGCTAATGATAGAATCAGCTTACATTTCAGGATACTCATGCTCATATTATTTAAAGTCACCTAACACGACAAAAAATACAGGGGGACCCTAAGAAAATCCTGTTAACAGAGATATTTTTCAGAAATCAAACATTATTTGCAACAATAAGTATAGTAAGTGTGAACCTCACTTGTAAGACCTTAAATTGTTTACGTCAGAATTCCTACACTGGGTTGATGCTGAGATCCTGGTGTTATAATATTCAACATACCCTTATGATTTAAAAGACAAAAATCTACTTTCTATGCAATGGAACACCTTTCAAGAATAGCTTATATACCAAAGCAGAAAATAAAGTACAGTATTTCAATTACAAGTTCTAAGGAAATGATGACTAAAATAGGATTTCCTTTTCTTCCTCTGTATCATCTAATGGAGGTAGAAATCAGGTTAATAAGAGTGTGAATCTTGTAGTTAATAATGAACAGTTCAGAAAAATTTTATGAAACACCTCTTCTCAATATGGTAGCTATCAGAAAGTGCATACTAATCACAGAAGTTGGTTCTGCTTTTAGCAAACACATTTACATAGCTATTCTCATGTAGGGACTTATCTTTAAGAAAGAATGTGTTGGCTGAGCGCAGTGGCTCACTCCTGTAATCCTAGCACATTGGGAGGCAAAGGTGGTCAGATCACCTGAGATAGGGAGTTCGACATCAGCCTGACCAACATAGTGAAACTCCGTCTCTACTAAAAATACAAAACTTAGCCTGGCATGGTGGCACACACCTGTAATCCCAGCTACTCAAGAGGCTGAGGCAGAAGAATCGCTCGAAGCTGGGAGGCAGAGGTTGTAGTGAGCCGAGATCATGCCACTGCCCTCCAGCCTGGGCGACAGAGCAAGACTCCGTCTCAAAAAAAGAAAGAATGTGTTATTCCTGCACCATCACCCACAACATGCATGTGTCATGTTTGATTGGCACCTTAATGCACAGGCAGCATTCACTAACAAATACAAAGTTGAAGGTCATCTATTTGATGATCACTAGCTTATGTTATGTATATGTATCCTACAACATTAACATGTATTTGTTTCCTATAGAGTAGGATATGAGTTAAATGTTGGCCATTTCTTATAATAATCCATCTGCAGAAACATTTCTGGCTGCCTATTCAAGCCCAACAGTGTTCACTATCTCATAAGTTCTTCTTGGTGCTCTACCAATAAATATAATTTTTAAAAGTATTTCCAGATTGAATCCTGTTGAAGCATGTAGGTAATTACATAAACCACAGCCAGCATACTGGGACTAGAACAGTGGTCCTCAAACTTTCCAGTCAGCAAATCACTTTCATGAGTCAGGAGATGACATGATGCCTCTACCCCACCCCACGTTCATACAATAGCCCTTAAAAATAAAACATGAAACAATCTATGCCTGTGCAAATAGAAAATTTATATAGTCTCCTCACTTCATGATTATCATAAAAGCCTGTAAGCCGGCCGCTCTCTCTCATCCACTCCATGCAAACACAGAGGTTACAAAAATCCCAGACATTCCATTATTCTTTGGCCCAAATACTTCAGTATATTGAAACTAAATAAAATGTCAAAGTCAAATTCCTCTCTTCTTCTTCAAGACTCCATATGCCTAATCCCTTTCTAGTTAATCCCGAATAGAAATTCTTGTTTCCATCTTTTGTTTGTCATGTACAGACGTGGCCTGGTCATTACCTTGTTCATTCATGGGCCAGCTTTGAGTTCCAACTTTCCAAGAAGAGACCCTCAAATCTCCACAGCCACAAAGAAGTTTGCTCTCTGGATTTGCAAAGAACTGAAAAACTTAGGCACTTCTTAAGGCACTTCACCTGTCCCATCTTGTATAAAAAGCACTGTCACCCTCTATCTCCTTGCCCTGATTTAATTTACTGTAGACTATAGAGCTCTACCTTTTTAAGTCCACATGTATCTGCATAATGTCTGCTCCCCTCAATTGAATATAAACTCTGTGCTATAGGAACTGGAACTTAGTAGGCATTCACTAAATATTTATTAAATCAATAAATTTTATGCCTCATTGCCCCACTGGTATGCAACTTCCTTGAGACTGAGGATGCCTACAGTTTCCCAAAAGGAGACGATAAATATTTCCTTGATAAATGAGTGTTTGTTCCTGAACTAAACCAAATAACTTTCAAAATGACCACATCCTCCCTCAATACATTCCATTTTCCCCAAATAAAACATGACCAATTTGCCCAGTGGTTAAAATGGAATATTAAAACCCAGCAGTGGTATCACCATCATTTATATAATGTTTGCCTAACTCATTCTATTCTGTTAGGGTACAAACATAATAAAGTAAAAATTTCTTTTTAAGTTGTGGCAATTATTGGGTAACTTTAAATATTAATATATGTATATTTTTCTTATAAATAAAATAATAAAAATATGGGTCACAAGTCTACATGAAAGAACACCATGTACCAAGGTTACTGTCCCAGAGAAAGGGAGACTAGATGTTGAATTCATTACCTATAATTTCAAAGAAACCAAAGGCCTAAAAGTGCCAGATCTGCCAGACACCAGGCTCTGTGAGGTTCCCACGCAGCCCTGCCAGTTCCACCCTGACTCACAGCAGCCTCTGCTATTTTGCTTCTAAACAAAGATTTATGTCAAATTATGTTCTAGTTTTGTGGTGTGGCAAAATATCCATTCAGGGTTATGATGGGACCACCTAACACATGTTCACTTGGAAGCTAATCCAAATCAGATCCTGGGTTCCCTAGGGAAAGAGGCAAGGACAGTAGCCCATGCTGTTCCTTAACTGGCATAAGCTTTCAGTATATTTCTATTGTAAAGAAAAATTCACCTTTGTTAAATTACATTTTCATGTTTATGTTTTTCATGTTCATATTATAGGTTGATCTAAATTTCAAAATATAATAGTGATTTCTAATACACTGCTCTGTGATAATACTAGAAAAACTGAGGTTATTTTCTAAATGAAATTTTAAATCATGTCCGTTTCCAGAGGCAGTGTGGTTCCCATAAATTAGTCTAGAATATTATTATTAAAAGAAAGAATATTGCTATTTGCCACTGTTATTTAAAAGCAAAGTTGAAATTTAAAAAAATACAGAATCTGGCCAGATGCAGTGGCTCACACCTGTAATCCCAGCACTTTGGGAGGCCGAGGCAGGTGGATCGCCTGGGGTCAGGAGTTCGAGACCAGACTGGCCAACATGGTGAAACCCCGTCTCTACTAAAAATACAAAAATTAGCCAGAAGTGGTGGTGCACATCTGTAATCCCAGCTACTGGGGAGGCTGAGTCAAGACAATCGCTTTAACCTGGGAGGCGGAGGTTGCAGTGAGCTGAGATTGCACCAATGCACTCTAGCCTGGGCGACAGAGCAAGACTCCAACTCAAAAAAAAAAAGAAAAAAGAAAAAAAAAACACAGAATCTCTTCTTCAGAAATTTGATGGAAACGTGTCATTTACAGCTCTACCTAGCACGACTACTTTGTATTTTTTCATTTGAATAATTTTCCAGAATAAAATTATTATTTTTTATTTTGGGGCTGTTACCACTTTGACTAGGTTGTATAAATTTAACACTTAAGTGATACATAAAATTAAGACTCCATCCAGCACACTGGATATAGATTTTGTCACTTTTGCAGTTCGTATATGCTAAACAGTAAATGTTGCAATTATATACTTAAAGTGTCATAAAATGCTTACCTTTTCACCCACCACTCTAGAATATGGGTAGGAAGGATGTAGATTAGCTTTGTTTTAATAATCTTAATGATTAGTTGTTTTGATGATCTTAATTATTGAACATAATTATCTGAATATTATTTCTATAGCTCAGTATGATTAAAAGTCTCAATTAAAAGATTTACTTAAAATCTTTGGCTTATGAAAACCTTTTGGAATTGCCTACTTGACTACTGAATTAAGTTTCTCGTAGAAATGCATAAGCAGCCTAATCATGTTTTATCTGTGTCTTTTTATGACCATGTAAGTGTTAATTTAGAAACATCTGAGAACAGAAAGCTGTTCTTTTCCATGCAACATCATTTATGCCTTTTAACAAGTTCCATGTATATTATTTGATGGTTGCTCAAAAATATTAATCATGATGATAGTATTGTTCCTAATGATGATAAACCATTAACTTATCATGAGGTTCAATGAATCACTTGACAAATCAGGTACGGATCAACCTTCCGGGTGTCTTGGGGGTAATTTGTACCCATTAGGTAGTGTAGAACAAACCTAGGAAAACTGATAGAGGCTAAAATTACTTATTTTCAGTATATACTAATAAGACCAAAAATTCATCCTCAACCTGCCACACATCTCTAAGTTCCTTATTAGAAAAAGGTTTCTGAACCTGGATAAAAGGTAAAAGCACCCGGTGTTAAACACTTCAAAAAGTAATTATAAACTTGCTTTAATATATTTATATCTACATCGCACAAAGTCCCTCAAGCATTCTTTGTGCCTTACCATCTTAAATATTTTGCATTAATATTGTGCTAAACAGTCAGCATTTTGTTCACTGGAGAGTTGTAACTAGTCCAGCAGTGCATGAATACAAGCCCATGTGCAGAACAAAGAATGCAGCCTCAGCTTTCAAATCAGCAGCTTGATGCTCTGACCCCTACGCCATGTGCTATGATCATGAGTGATGGTGCTGTTCTGACTGTATGCTACTTTCAAATAATGATCCACAAAGTTAATCAAAAGGGCTTCCCTGTTCAATATTTACCTGTTACTCATTGACAGACGCTGTCTGCACTGCCATCTAGGACGTATAGGATGGGATCAGTAATACTGAGCTCAAACAGAACCTGAGTGCCTCACAGAAGTACCAGGCAGAATGAAAGCAGAATTAAGCTGCTCTTCAAACTACCTCTGACACTAAAGATGTCCGCATGAGTTCCACAGCAGGAATGCACTGCTCTCTCCTGGATTTGGAGGCCATATAGTTGCTGATAATAAGAGGGATGAAAAAAATAACAACTACATGAAAGAAAAAAAAAGAAGGGAGATATTAGGTAGCAAAATATAAACATGGAGGAGAAAAATAGTAATTTCCTGTATTTGGTCAAAAAAATAATATTCCCTCCTTGATGTGATCTCCTTGCTTTTATGTACTAGGAGTCATATCTATCCTGAAAATTATTTTTCTCATTTTAATACACATTCAACATTTTAAGCTAAAAAATAATAAGAAAAACATTGATCTTTTTATGTGTTAGAGATTTAAATGCTGTTTGCCAGTCTGTCAATCAAAATGTACCCAGAAGGGTTACTGACCAGCTTCCATGTACACCTTCAAAAACAGGCAGGTAATCAGACTAATCATAATGCAATTCTCTCTGTCATTTTTTAACTATCAACGAAAGAGCAAGGCTTACTATGAGACCTTATTATTCACATTCATTAACCAGGCAACTTGACAGGTTTTGAACATGGGTAGTTACAGGGGGGAAAAGTCACTCTGAATGTTAAATCCTCTTTCAACTATCTTTTCCAGAGCACTAACTTTTTAGAGTTAGTATTTGAGTACTTAGTATGCACTTCCAGGTGAAGCACTTTTCTAAGCATTTTATGTGTATTAGTTCATTTAATCCCTATGGAAAATCCTAAGAGAAAATCCTATGAGATACTATCATCAGCATTTCACAAATGAGAAAGGTGAGAAACAGGGAGCTTAAGTAACTTGTTCAAAATCACCCAGCAAATAAGTAATGGAACTAGGGTTTGACTACATCAGTCTCCATCATAGCCTGCATACTTACCCACTACACTGACATTCTCCTATTGCATTCCACACTGCTCAGATGCAAGGCAATCATTGGCCTTTAACGAGTACCTTTTTAAAAGTTTGTGGACTGAATAAATGAATAAATATCTCTAAGGAACTTGCAATGTTATTAAGGAGATATTATCCATACATACACAGAGCCTCTTACCATTTAACTTTTATAAGTTTTTGTCATGCTTCATCTCTAAGTTTACGAGTGAAAGGTACTTATTTGCATACATGTGATTGAGTGCCACCACATGCAATACAAAGTTAATGATACATTAGTATTTAATCTTGGATTCAGTATTGACTTCTCTCTCTTCTATATCCACTTCGTCTTGGTACAAATCACACCTTGATTATGCTGATAGCCTCTGAGCTAAGTCCCCTGCTTCCACCCTCAGCCCCCTGAAGCATATGCTCAGCCAGTAACTATACTGATACTAAAATCAGTTAGGTCTCATTTCTCCTCAACTATAATCCTCCCAAGACTGTTTTGAGTGGAACGAAAGCCGAAGTCCTTCCCTAACCTGCCAGCATCATCCCGTGTGCTGTTACCTCCCTGACCTGTCTCCTGCTACTGTCCTCCTTGCTCATTCAGCCCCCACCACACTGGCCTCCCTGGGGTGCTCTGAACACATTAAGAACTTCAGCACCTTTGTAATGGTTGTTCATTCTACCTGGAATATTTTCCCCTGGCTATGTGAATGCCTAACTCCCTCACTTCCTTACAATTGCTCAAATGTTATCTTTCTTTTAATGGTTATCATCTATTATAACCACAATGACTCACTTCTACCCCAGCACTCCTAATTCCTTCTTAACCTTCTGTATTTTTGTTCCACTGACTGCCATGTAACAGACTATACGATTTCCTTCATTTTTAACATCTGCTGTTTACTGCCTGTTTCTAATGCCATCCAACTTTGAGAACAAAGATTAAGGCCTCTGTCCACTGATATATACCAATCAATAGTTCCTGGTTATAGAAGGTACTCAATTAATGTGTTAAGAGAAGAGAGAAACCACTGTGGATAAAACAAGGCTAGAAAGACTTTACAAAGGAGCAAGCAAAGGCAGGGACTTAGCACATGTGTTGTGCCTAAGAAGAAGGAACGGACATGTTTCACGGACAGAGCACAGAACTTGCGCTGAGAAATGTCTGGTGTTATGGGGAGGCTGAAAGGCAGAATGGAGCTACACTGGTAAGTTTTAAACACTAAGCTAAGATTACAGACAGCATGAAGTGAGATGGAGCAGTCAGTGATTTTGAGCAGAAAAATATGTTAGAAACAGTATTTCAATCTGGTAACTATTTATGAAGCAGCCCAGAAAGGAAAATCTTTGCATTCTCTAGCATGGTGCTTTGCATAGAGCAGGACTCAAGTATTTATTTGAACCAAACTGAGTAAGATAGGAGATAAGAACACTAGTTAGGAGACTGCAACAATCTAGGCATGAAGTAATAGCGTGGATTAAGGGGATGTGAAAAGAAGGGGAGTTTTAAAAGAAAATATGCTACTAAAAGAATATTTGAGACAAGAGAGGCAGAATAAAAGATGTCAAGAATGAGACTGAATTACTATATAAATGAAGATAAAGCAAAAGAAGTGCAAGGTAGGAGAGGATCTTTCTGGGGAAGACGCCAAGTTCTATTTTGGAGGAATGGTGGCAGTCCTGGAGAAGGCCCTAAACTGGGAGATGAGAGAGGTCTTAATCTGCGCGCCAGCCATGTTACACCCGAGCTGTGTGAAATATTTCAAATCACTTAACAAACAGGGGCTTGTTTTTGTTTTTCTCCATGTAAAACAGAGACAAAATACAGTTCACTAGGTTGCTTTGAGGATGAACTGGGAATGCTCATGGGAAGTGCTTCCAAACTTGTTGGTCATTACATGTAGAGACTGTTGTGAGGTGAAACAATGCAAAGGTCAAGTAGTTTGAAAATAGAAAACTAGAGTTTGGAAAGAGGGCTTAGGATTAAAAGTTGACATTCACCCATTTCTATGTGATAACCACAGTGTAAGGACAGATGAAATCCCCAAGGGGGAGAACTAATTGCCCCATGCTGGACAGTACACAGCTTTACACTCAAAGGACACTGGTTGTATGTTCTTTAAATGACTGATGTTCAAATATGGCAAACCTTGATTTTCTATGGCATGGCTTCAAGTTCCTTAGGGTCTTTTTCTTTTGCAGAAATAGATTTCAACAGATCATCCTCAAATAGAGGATGGATGTTTTTCTAAGGTAAAGTGTCATCCTGCTCCAAGGGACCCTGTCATCCAGTTGAAAAGGGATGAACTGCTGGGCCACACAGACCAGAGAGGGTCTCCAATAGTTAGTTACCGGATTGCACCTCATTAGCTGTGTGAACTGAGCAATGTGCCTGACCTCTCTGAGCTCCCACTGTCTTGAGTGCAAACTCAGAATAATATTGTCTATTTCAAACATGGCTGCTCGGGTCAATTACAATAATGCTTGAAGACCACAGCACCCCATATTTGGAGCATGTTCTTTCCTTTTCTCCGGATTTCAGCCTTATCAATGAATGCAGCCTATGCAGTCTATGCGTTACTGCATATCGAAAACCAGCCAACATAGAAGTAGGAATGGGGCCCCTGAAAGGTAACTTCACCGTCAAGAGTTAATGCTTCCGTTGTCCCAAAAGGATCAACCTAGCCTCACAATGAAAGGCCTTGGCATCAATGAATGTTTCCTTTTGAAGGCAGAATAAATGTGGCTATAGTCATTCTCCTGTCTCTATTTCAGAGCCTCGCATTCTCAGGACACTCTGTACCACAGCAAACACTCATGTCCTGCAAATTTCTCCTGAACAGACCCAATGAAGGTATTTGTGGCACAAGGGAACCAAACTTGCCACCAGGCCCGTGTAAAAATATACTTTACTTAAAATCTGCTGGCCCATAATTTTAGTGTTCTAGTCTTCTCTTCCCTGAGGCATTTCCCAAGTACCATGATAAATTAAAAAATAAAAAACACAACACTCTTTATTCCTATCAGCATCATATAAATTGTTACTACCTCTGGGCAAGCAGCATTCAGAAAAGAGGGTAAACAATCTTGCTATCAGATGCATGTATTGATCATGAATTTTACAAGAGCTCAGGAATACCTTTGACCTTCCATCCTCATCTCCGCTGGATGTTTCAACAAACCTCTCCTTTTAAAAGGGTGGTGCCATGAATACCATTGTTTTCACTGATAGCTATTCAAGACTTAGGACACCTGATGAATTTCTCTAGGGGATGAGAAGTGGAGCTGCTGCTTCTCATTTTCTGCTTGCAAGCCCTCAGGCAGTTAGGGAGTCCCTGGAAAAGCATGCTGCTTCCCCTGGAAGTGAGCAAGGATTCCCCTGCAATTACTGTAAAATGCGTTCTTCACCAAGACATCCAGATGGTGCCTCAAGCACACAAGACAGAATGCTTTGTGCCTGACCAAGCCATGCTCATTCAATTTTACTCCTAAAACAGTTTTTCAAGTGGAGTTGAAGAAAGGAAGCAAAGAGAAGAATCATCAAAAAGACTGTATACCTTCCAGTGTCAAGGCCAAAGCATGCAGTTGGCTGTGATTCACTGTAAGCACCTCTGACAGGCAATAATCAGGAAAATGATACTGTTATGAAGCTTATGATGGTTGAAATGCAAGTAATGAGAATTGCTAGTAAGAGAAATAGGCCTCTTCTCATTAGTAACACATGAGAACAAGCAAAGAGCAAGGCCCAGAGATCCTTTATAACTGGGTTGAGGGAGGGACAGGGAAATTAGGATTTAAATAAGATGTGGTGATAGTCTATTTAACCACATAAATCCCAAGCATCCAATTCCAAAGAATTCTTAAACTGATATATGAATCACAAGGTCTCAAATTTGCCAGTGAAAAAATAACCCAACAATGCTTTTGTTACATGCTGGTCACTGAACCAACGTCCTCGAAGCACCCAGCCCTCTCTCTGCTTTAAGAACTAGACCTAAACATCTCAATGCTAAACACAGTAAATAAAATTATTTTTAAGCAACCTAGAGGATAATGCAGCAGACATAACATGTGACAGGATGAGTTTGGAAAGTAATCAGAAAACTCCATCTAATTGCTTAACTTTTCATACATGGACATAACTGACCTAAAAAAGCCATATGTTTCTTTAAGCCAACATACCCTTCTCACCACACCCTTCTCACCACTAGCTTCATCCTATAACTGCAAAACTATTTCCACATTTAAATGTGTACTATGTCTAGATAAAAATAAATATTAAGGTGGTAAGCAAAGATTTATCTGCTGAAAATCCTATCACTAATGAGTATATCACTAGTTCAGGCTTGAATTTAAATTCAAACAAATTCTTTTGAAAACAAAAACAAGTCCTAAAAATCCTGAATTTCAATACAAACTACACTAGGGAAAATGTAAGTGTCACATCAAAAAGGAAATCTCTGTGGAACAGTTTCTCTATGGAAACTGACCATGTAGCTTCCAGCTTCCCCAAATAAGCTGCTCATATACAAATTAGAACACCTGGTCCCAGACATTTCCCAGCCAAGTCAGGTGTGGATGGATTCACAAGAAAATACCTATATACATGGATATACATCTATAAAAAGTGTTACTCATAGAAACACACACCATTGTATAGAAGACTACAAAGACGGCCACCAAACTGTTAACAGTGGTGATCTGTGGGTAGGACAATTACAAAAACATTGATATTCTTTCTTTATGCTTACCTGTGTTTTCTAAATGTTCCAGAATGAAAATGTATTGCATCTCTATTCAAAAAGAGCTTTTGCAAGGGAAGAGGATAAACGTCATGAGTCCTAATCTAGGACTACTCCCCCTCCCCGCCCACCATTCACCAACCCAGAGCCATAACATTGGGCCTGGTGAAAGAAATTCCAAGAATATTCCCTCAACACAAGTTGAAGGCCCACCAAAGCCTGCTCTGTGAGCTCCAAGATAACACAAATCCAAGGCCATTTACAGAGGAGAGGACAGGGAATTCCCTAAATCAACAGAAGAACACATGGAAATAAAAGTTATGAGTAGGGTGAAGTGGAAACTATAATTTCATTCCTTTGTTGCTGGCAGGATGATTGAGGGAGGTATATTTATTGTTTATCTTCTCATTAAAAGAGTTGTCTTGCTGCATATTTTTCTTATTGTAAAGATACTGCTTATATACTTTTTAAATAATACAGATCATAATACTGTAAGTGGTTTTTTGATAATATGTATTTTTCATAAGGAAAATTCTATTTTTTAAATTTCCTAAAATTATAAAATTTTCTCAGGTATGAAATTAATTTCTTTTAATAGATATCCTCAATAGTCACTAAAATTCACAATGATCTCCTTTAATGCAATACTATTCTTTGATGTGACAATGGAACTTCTCATTTATATTATATAAAGCATAGTAATAAACAACAAGTATAACACACAATTCAGAGTGTGTTCCTTTTGGAACTTTAAGTTCTTCAACATCTCCACAGTTATAATGACTTTTCCTGCTGTTGGTTGAATGCTTATTATTTCCACTTTGCAGATAATAGCTCTATGAGGTTAACAGTTCTATAGTAAGTTAGATGAGCACCAAGGTAGTACTCATTTAGTATATGTTTACTATATGCCAAGCACCATGATTAGTGTTTTCATGGTTTAGACCTTAGGTTCCGTCGTCAGATAGCCTGAAGTCTAATGCAGAGGTCAGCAAACTTCTATAAATGGCCAGATTGTAAATATTTGCAGCTTTGTGGGCCATATGGTCTCTGTCACTACTACTCAACTATGCCCTTGTAGTAGGAATGGAATCACAGACAATACCTAAATGAATAGATACGGATATTTTCCAATAAAATTTTATTTATGAAAATGGAGGGGGATGGGGTAGATTTGGCTCATGGGCCCTAATTCAGTGATACTAATCCTAATTCCACCACAAATGAATGGGCATGGCCTTGTTCCAATAAAACTTTACAAAAACTCGGGGGTTGGGGGTAGATTTGGCTAGTGGGTCATAATTTGGTGATACTAATCTTAATTCCACCACATCCTGCCTTCTTAACCTTGAGTTACTTCTGTCAGCTCTGAAAGCTTCTGTAACCTTATCTGTAAAATGTGGTAATAATCATACCTAAGGCATAAGTTTATTGTAAGGATTTTTTTTAATGTATGTTAAGCCATTAGCCCAGTGCCTGACATTGGCATCTGGTAACAGATCAGTAATGTTAATTATTATCACCATCCTAATCATCACATTCATCCTCAAAACAACCTCTGAGGTATTGTTTTGCCCCTACTTTTAGAGATAAGCAAACAGAAGCTTAAAGTTAAGCAACTTAGTCGCTGTCCCACATATAACAGATAATTGTGGGGCTAGGATCAAAGCCAGATCCATTTCCAGGAGATTTAACCACGGCTAGCAATGACTAAACACTACTGCATGGACTTAATCGTTTAAAATAGCTTGCTTGTCGTGAAAGAACAAAGCATAATTATTCCACTCTAATGCATAAACTAAGTCCAAAGATTTACTGAAGACATTTATAAACTCAATACACAGAACAAGCTGTTCATAAGGTAAGGAGAATTTACTAAAACCATAGTTGATGTATAAGTTTGCTGCAGTACTTTTAAAGTCTGGACACAAGCACATTAGTATCACTGACTTTCTGAAACCACCTGTTAGCGATTTTTGAACGCCGCTGTTCAACAGCATGCCTACAAAAGGCTCATTGTGGCGCTACACCTCTCACCTTGACCTTTACTTTCGTTCTCAAGTTTCTAGAGGTCACATACATACTGCAGGTGTGTCACCCACCAAGTATTTTTAAAAATCTAGGTAGTCACTTCGCTCATAATGAAAATATACACTCCGGTGAAGCCAATTAATATTCTTTCATTCTAAATCATGCTGCCTGTGCCTATCCATTTTTACTCTCTGGCATAGGTTTATCTTGAATTACAAGTGGTCTGTGAGGAGAAAGGCAGACGTGGGCACCTCAAGCCAGGAAAAGCAATGAGTTTGCAGACAGATCCTGAACCAGATTTCACACTGGGAGAGTCCTTCAAGATATTTATCGATAAAAAACAACTTTAAACTAATAAACAGCACAATTTCACATTCCTTCTTGCAAAACAAGTTAAAAGTGTTGTGAAACAAAGAGAAGAAGAGGAAGCTGTGGGACACTGCCATAGCAGCCTCGGGCCTAATCCACCTCCAGGGTAATTCTTCTCGAAGATGCAGTCTCTGTCACACTCCTGAAAACTCCTGTGAGGGATCTCGCAGGATGGCAGTCCTCCGGGATCTGAGGCCTCTGCTCTCCCTTCCTCTCCGCCTCACCTCCTGTCACCGTTCCCCAGCCCTCCACTTCTGCCTGTGCCCTTTGCAATTTGCCACACCAGAAATGCCTTTTAGCCCAAACCACTGCCTCAGGTTCCCTTCCAAGCTCAGATAGCTTCTCCTCCACCATGAAGACATTGGGCTCCCTGCACTATTAAAAATGGCCCCTCCGTGGTGCTGCTTCCATAGTTGACACTTATTTCTCTTGAGGCACCTCTCAGGCAGAATGCCAATTACTTATTGATATCTCAGTCTTCTAGGCTTCTAGAAAGCAGAGGTTTTCTTAGTCACCTCTGAATAACTCAGTTACTGTAGAACAGTTCATGTAGAAAAGCACCTGATCTGTGGGTGATGATTAAAATATATTTGTTAAATGAATGAATAAATTCGCTCACTTCTAGGCTAGTCTAGAATAAGCCCTAAATAATACACTTTCATGCCATCCACATTACCAACATATGCTACTTCAAGTCATTTTTAGGCAAAAGCATTGGTGTGATGCTAAAATCACCTGGGAGAAACCACCAGAAACCATGCTGAGGTCTGAAAGGCATGATGTGGAAATTAGAATTCATTTGGATATTGAAAGGCTTGAAGCAGTTCTTGCTACAAAGTCCAATGTCTGTTTAACATGTTTAACATTAGAGCTCTTTATGAAGTTCATTTTATATTTCTAACTCTTTTCTCAATTCTTTGTTATGTACTGATCCTAACACAACTGGCATAAGTTGTTCTATTGTGGGGGTGAGGGGAAGATGACTGTATAATAGCAATCAGTCAATCAGGTTAAACAACCAGCAAAAGAATTCACTCCTGCTGCTGGAGCCTCCGTGACCTTTCCCTTTCCTCCAGCACAGGTGACCATCTTCCCCCCAGCAGAATCCCTGACAAGGCGCCTGTCTTGTTCGCCTTAATTGGGATAACACATGAAAGTGGTTAGCACTCTGTCTTGTACAAGAGAGCTGATAAAGACTGGCGCGTTCCCTCCTTCTTCACTCATTCTCCTCTTCTCTTCCCTGGAACTTGTTAATTCCTTCCCTCTTTTGGGTGCGAATCCAAATCCATGTTTCTTGGCCAAGGCCAGTCTTAACACTATATACTGAATAGAGCACCCACATTCTGGATTTGTATTTTCAGGGAAGAAAGAAACGTTCCTCTAGCCCCAAATGAATGTATCCAAGCGCTGTCACGGTGTCTGAAATTATTCTACAGGAAAAAACTACCCATTTTCTTGAATTCGTTCACCTGGAGTTGCTTATGAAAAGGCAAATTGTCCTGAGAACAGTAACACCATCAGTTAACAACACCTGATCTGCAATGAGGGCTACAGACAATCACGACTCTGTGCCGATGGGGCACCGGTTTGAAACACTAACCAGGTATCCAGGTGGGATCAATTTCACAAAGGAGTAAAAAGGGCTTAGAAAATGATGGGATTCCAAAGGATGGAAAAGACAACTAAACAAAGACAAACTTTACAATTTTGCCAATTGCCTCTTTTGCTTTCAATGACAACTGTCTAAATCCACTGCAAACACCTTCTCAATCAGGGTTTCTCAATCTTGGTTACACCTGGAGTCTAGGAATCCTGGATTAAACCCCGTTGTATAAAATAGGTACTGCCAGGCCTATTACAATGGCAAAGCACGTGCTCAATAAACGTTAGTAATTGAAGCTGCCATCTCAGACTCACTCCATCTTTTCTAAATACTGGTGAACGGATTGTTCTTGGCTTTAAGGACATCCCGCTCTTCCTCAAATCCCTCTACGATAGTGTCCAACTATATGGCTGAATTGCAATGTAAGTTTTGAAGCTACAAACACCTAGCTCAGCTGAGTCTTTCCTACTTATCTTTCCTCACTATCTCATAGTCTTCTTAACACAGGTGATTTCCTTTGAACTTACAACTACTACTCCATCTCATGTCTGTGAATATTTTATTTCCTCTGACTTACCAAATATTTTCTTTCAAGTTCAGGCCAGGAATCCAGTACTATTAGAGGCTGAGGTGGGAGAATGGCTTGAGCCCAGGAATTCGAGACCAGCCCGGGTAACATAGTAAGACCTTGTCCTCTACTAAAAACAAAACAAAACAAAAAGCCAGACATGGGGGCATGCACCTGTAGTCTTAGCTACTTGGGAGCTTGAGCCCAGGAGTTCAAGGCTGCAGTGAGCTATGATTGCACCACCACCTAGGCAGCAGAGCAAGACCCTGTCTCTAAATAAAAAACAATAAACATAAAGTTCAAAGTTATAGTTATTACGGAGGGGGTGTCTTTTCTCCTACTTTAAACTATCTATGCTACTTTTACTTTTGTATTTGAAAATATTGTTACAAGATTGACAACTGTTTTAATTTGAAAAGAACTTTCACATCTTCCAATGAAATCCACCACTTTACAGATGTGTTTGCTAAAACACAGGGGCATTATTGTAAACTATAAAAGACCGTTGAAAAGGAGAGGAGGGGTCTGAGACCCAAAATTTGTAATACTTAGCAAGATAACTGCCTAACTTAAAATGATACAATTTGTAAAATATTTACAATATGATGTGTATTTTTTGAAACACTATATACCTTTCCTTTACCAAAAAACCTGATCTCACCAATTAAACTTGGAATTTTAAATTGAAAGTATAATAAGCATTTAATAGAAGTTAGAGTAACTATTACTATTATTTGGAACTAATTATAGACCTTTTAAAATAATTAATCACAGGTTTTATATCCCTGCTTGTTTTAAACTTTCATTATTGAAACAATTGTCTAATCATTTAAATAATTACCAATAAAATCTAAATGCAACATGGAAAATAATGTTTTTAAATATGTAATTCACCATAATTATAAAACCACAGAATTATATTTGGAACAAATATAAGCAATGGCATGCTAGGACATGTTTAACAATCACTTGGGGCTTAGAGAGCACCAGAATTGCAATATTTTCCAATTTCCATGGTGCAAATACTTTCTGCAACTTCAGGTTACTAACGTGAGGCCAGAAATAACAAAGTGAGAAAGAGGTGCATACAATTGACTCTCACAAACTCATCCAAGTTGGCTCCAGCACATTCCTGAATGTGAGAGACCAAACAGTGTAGCCTCTTCATTCCTGAACGCTTTTCATAAGACTGACCATTTCTTTCTTTATAATCCAGTGTACCCTGAATACAAAGTGACACCACCTATACATTATTCTGTTTATACATTTACCTACTCAACTCTATTACAGTGGCTTCCATTCTTTTTGGATATGAAACACAGTACAAACACATATTACCTCATGATCTACCCAGTAAACACATGCATGCAGTTATATGTACACATACACAAATATGAAACTACAAAGGGAGCCTCACAAAATAAGACACATTCTTACTAAAATGCAATACAATAAAATTGTCTGTTCTCTTCCATTTCATTTTTAAAATTAGGATCTTGATCCACTAAATTGGACACATCTCCGGCTGTTTGAATAGTAACCAAGAGTTAGAAAAACGTTGCTGTAATAGACTATAAGCTCATTGAAGATAGGATGATATGTCATTTGTCTGTATCCATTCCTATATCTACTGGTAATTATTGAGGCCCAAGGAGGTTAAGTAACTTGCCCAAAGATGCACCTGCTTTCATAGATAACAATCCCTCCAGGCAAGTGATAATTCACACCACAGAATCAGGATATTTATGGTTTGACACTAAAAGCTAGAGGATCTTCCAAAACAGCTACCCCTTCACCAGAAATTGATGTAGAAGTGTTTTTAAATTGTACTGACTCCATCATTGATAAAAGTGTAGCCCTTTACTCACTGCAGCCCTGTGACCCTGACTGTTTGCCTACATCTCCCTACTCTTGGTAATAGTCACCCAACAAGAGTGTGGAAAAACCACCCATGTTTTTTACAATACTATCCATGGTTTTTTTCACAATACATTTCAATCTTCTAGGGAAAGTAGCTATATAAATGCTGATGAATAATAAATCTATAGAATAAACATACTCTCTATATAATATATAAACACCAGCTTTCTAATAAACAGAAGCCAAAAACTTAATTGGAGAAAATTGGAAAATAAAATCGGAATCCCTGGCCTTTTCTCTTCAGTGTGCTTGTGTACCACATGCTTTTTTATAGGTGCTATTAAATGTACACTATAGTTTCAAGACAATTCAGATAAGCATCTTCACTAAAATACACAACACCATTAATCATCTCAGTGACAGTGCTCCAATTTAACATCTTGGGGATTTCCTCCCCTTCTTCATCATTTATTTGCCAATATTTCCTTGTTATGAATATCCCCCTAGTGACTTTCCCTGGCAGTCACAGCTGTGCTGCCTACTGTGTCTACCTTGACTACAAATAACACCTATTCTTTAAAAAGCAAGCCCTTGAGATGATTCCTACAGCTAGAAGGGAAGCCTTACTATGTGTCAAATTCCTGGTGGCCCCATCCGGGCTCCTCATTGACAAATCTCAGCCTCTAAGCCAATAGTAATTTCAGACACATGAAACTGGCCTAATTATAAATAAACAACAGTTGATTGTTGATCTGCACTTATCTGAATGGTCAGCAATCAAATGCTGCTTTAATACGTCTCTAAACTACCCCCTTCTTATACGACAAAAGGATTCTTCAACGTATACAACAAAGCCACAAAAATCACTAACAAATTACAGAAACCTGGCCACCAAGAGCCACAACAAACGACTCACAGATAACAAAGAATTTTTTTAATGATAATCAGTAACAATTCTGCATTATAATTATACCTGTTCTGAAAAAAATAGTAACACTATCTAGACAGTGAAATATCAAGAAATAAAGCCAGAGATAACTACATATATATAGTAAAGATACAGTTATACAGTCACCTAAACCATGCTAGGTAGGGAACAGTCCCAGCTCCATCCAGTATCCGCTTTGTGTCTATTTCAGAGAGCAGCCTTCACAACCACCAGAATTTCTGATCTTTTTAAAAATGGAAAGCATGAAACAAAGTGCTCTACAACCAGTTGGAGGAGTAAATGAAAGTAGGACTCACCAGCTTGCATTCAGAAACGATTTTTAAGGAAAAAAATGGTACTGTTGTTCAATAGTCACACTACTACAAAAGAAGAGTATGAAGACAAAAACACAACAAAGCATATTTACAAAGTATATCCAGAAAAAATAATGCCCTCAGTGGAATTATGTTTACATTACTCTACATTTTCTATAGGAGAATTTAATTAAAGGTTAATGTTGCTTCAATCAATATTCCATAACTTTTCTGGAAAGCATAAATTTCATCTTTTTTAGGAAGATTCCAATTGGATTACTGTTTCTGACAAAAACTTTCTTCACAGCAAAAGCAATACAAGTCCAACTATGATATATAAAAATGCCATTTCCTCCCAGAGCAGAATGTTTACTTCAGTGATAGTAACAACACCTCGTTACCCAAAGTGCAGATTCTGTTAAGTAATGGACAAAGCAAATGGCAGCAAAGACAGAGGACTCAACTTCAATTTAACTGTCCTGTAAGGTACATAGTAATTAGCTGCAAAGCTCTGAAATCTTAGCTAGCATGTTAAGTCTGCTACATGACAGTATAATTTGACTTCTTAAAGGATTATGCAAATTACAACTCATCATTCCATTACAGGATTGAAAAAAAGTGACAGCTAATTTATACATAACACACCTTTCAAATCCCTAAGATGCGTAGCACCTGTGCAATGTATTTTGCCGAGATTTTCTTGCATATAAGTACTTGTTTATTGCAATATAAAGAAGCTTACCTAAGAGCTTTAACACAGTCGTTAAAAAAAACTTTTAGACCACAATTTCAAAAAAAATAAACATTTTTTTTTCTGTCTTGATATCAGAAGCAAATTGTTTTGGTTGTTTTTGTTTGGTTTGGTTTGTTGTTGTTGTATTTTTTCTCTCCCCCACTAAATTAGATAAAAAGAAGGTTTCAACACAAGGATATTTTTGAATAGCTGGCAACCACAAGCACTGATGTACGAGCCAGAAGGAAGACTCACAAAGATTTCAACATACTTCTGGTAGGTAGATTCACAGTAGATTCCGTCATATCTGTAGATTTTCCTACATTCTGATTGGTTGGGCAGAGGATGCTGGGCAGTTATTCTGTAGAGGCATCAAAAACAGATAGACATGACTAGAGATTCTCTACAGTCAACTGGAATGCAGGATAACAAGTATGTTGAAATTCAATATATTTTGCTTTTTACGCTTTTGAGCTCTACACACAATTGCAATGTGTACATACATTTTAGAACATTAACTTCCACTTTTAGAAAACTGCAGAGAAAAGCAACTTTTTCAGTTCTTCATCAGGACAGTTTTTGTTTTTTTTTTTAATCTCAGAGTCATAAAAGTGGAAGAAAAGAGACATAGGTCTAAACCTTAACTCACTCTTCAATTCTCACGATTATACTCTACAGGAAATGTTAAAAACAAATGTCATTAGTGTTTTTGTTATAGGATTGTCATTAGTTCAATCATGCATTACTATTGTAGGCAACTGTAAATTAGCTATAAAACTTTGGTCGAGTTAATATATTTTTCAGCTCTATTCAATTTATATAGAGTTTGCTATGGACTTATAAAGGGATGTGATACAGCTTACAGAACTAAACCCAATTAGGGATGAAAACACAAGCAAGGCCGTCGGGAACACGGGTTAGATGTTAACAGGCACCTGAGATGAGCTGATTACAGTGACTCCAGGTTTCTTGGCAGTTAAGGCAAAAAGGGGAAAAGCTTACACAATTTTCATCTGTATTACTTAAGCATATAAATTCATCTGAGACTCCCTGCATTATATAGACATAAAAATGCTGAGATGTGTTTTCTGACCATTTCCTTCTATTGAAAACTCCTTCATTTAGGGGAAAAAAGTATTTAAAGAATTTATCATGTCATAATTTAGAGGAAAGTAATGTCATTTATCAATACACAGTATCAGTAAGAGTACCAATCCTTTCACTCTATTACCAGAGTATTAGAGAAAAGGTATAATGTCTAATCCTTAAGCCAGTAGATACTTAATATCTTC